>NC_092039.1:60049510-60199954 GCF_003086295.3 Arachis hypogaea
AGGATACATGTTATTGGTGATCTGAAAAATCATAAAACTGATTCTTGAAGCAAGAAAAAGCAGTGAAAAGCAAAAGCTTGCGAAAAAAAATAAGAAAGAGCAAGCAGAAAGCCAGTAACCCTTTAAACTAAAAGGCAAGGGTAAATAGGTTCCAAGACTTTGAGCATCAGTGGATAAGAGGGCCCAAAAGGAATAAAATCCTGGCCTAGGCGGCTAACTCAAGCTATCCCTAACCATGTGCTTGTGTCATGAAGGTCCAAGTGAAAAGCTTGAGACTAAGTGCTAAAAGTCGTGATCCCAAGTAAAAGAGTGTGGGCACCTCTAACTGGGGACTCTGGCAAAGCTGAGTCACAATCTGAAAAGGTTCACCCAGTTATGTGTCCGTGGCATTTATGTATCCGGTGGTAATACTGGAAAACAAAATGCTAAGGGTCACAGCCAAGACTCATAAAGTAGTTGTGTTCAAGAATCAAAAATAACTTAACAAGGAAAATCAATAACATTATCTGTATTTCTGAGTTCCTAAAGAGCCCAACAATTCTAAACTCCAATGGATAGAGAGATGCCAAAACTATTCAGAGGCAAAAAGCTACTAGTCACGCTCATCTAATTAAAACTAATCTTCATTGATATTTTTGAAATTTATTGTGTTTTCTCTACTTTTTTATCTTATTTTGTTTTTGGTTGGTTGGGGACAAGCAACAATTTAAGTTTGGTGTTGTGATGAGCGGATAATTTATACGCTTTTTCGATAGTTTTTAGTATGTTTTAGTTACTTTTTTATATTTTTATTAGTTTTTATGCAAAAATTACATTTCTAGACTTTACCATGAGTTTATGTGTTTTTTTTTGTAATTTTAAGTATTTTATGGCTGAAGTTGAGGGACTTGAGCAAAAATCTGATTCAGAGGCTGAGAAAGGACTGCAGATGCTATTGGATTCTGACCTCCCTGCACTCAAATGCATTTTTTTGGAGATACAGAAGTCCAATTGGCGCGTTTTCATTTGGGCTGGAAAGTTAACATCTTGGGCTTTCCAGAAATGGATAATAGTTCATACTTTGCTTGAGATTTCATGGCCCAAACTAGCGTTCAACGCCAGCCAGAGACCCTTTTCTGGCGTAAAACGTCGGAACTAGAGTTAAACGCCCAAACTGGCAACCAAGCTGGCACTTAACTCTAGAAAAAGCCTATGCATGTGTAAAGCTCAATGCTCAGCCCAAGCACACACGAAGTAGGCCTCGAAAGTGGATTTCTGCACTATCTGCACTTAGTTACTTATTTTTTTGTAATCCTTAGTAACTAGTTTAGTATAAATAGCACTTTTTACTATTGTATTGGGGTTTATGCCATTTTTCACATTTGGGAGGCTGGCCATTCAGGAATGCCTAGACCTTTTTCTCTTATGTATTTTCCAACGGTGGAGTTTCTAACCCTCATAGATTAAGGTGCGGAGCTCTGTTGTTCTTCATGAATTAATGCAAGTACTATTGTTTCTCTTTCAATTCACGCTTACTTCTTCTCCAAGATATACTCTCGTACTAAATTTAGTTAAGTCATAATGAAGGGGTGACCCGTGACAATCACCCACTATCTTCGTTACTCACTTAGTCAAGATCCGCATGCCTGACAACCCACAAGTGGTTTACATGATGTTCAACGTAGTCATTGGACGACAGTCGGAGTATAGTCTCGTGGGTCTCTGATCCACGGATTTGACTTGCTGATAAACCACTATTTTATGGTTTATCTTGTGCTCAATTGAGTGGTTTTTATCAACTCTTTACCTACTTATTCATATGATTTGCATGGTTTTACATTCTCCTTCCTAATTTTCTGCTATGACTGAAAACATGCTTCTTTGGCTTTTATTTTCTTTTATTTAAATCCTCTCTTATTATCATTCGATGCTTTGATATGTGTGTTAAGTGATTTCAGGGATTACAGGGCAAGAATGGCTTAGAGGATGGAAAGGAAGCATAATACAAGAAGTTGAAGAAATTGCTAAGCTGTCCAGCCTTACCTCTTCGCACTCAAATGGCCATAACTTGAGCTATAGAGGTCCAAATGATGCGGTTCTACTTGCGTTGGAAAGCTAACGTAAGGGGTTTTGATTTGATATATAATTCGCCATAGTAGCCGTATAGATAGGTGACGCGAATGCGCGCTCCAACGCGGATGTATCGCATCTGCGAATCTCATTCCACGCAAACGCGTGTATGACGCCTCCGCGTCACTTTACCGCGACCTGTACAGACCAGAACGCACTGGGAGTGATTTATGGGCTGTTTTTGACACAGTTCTCGGCCCAGAAAACACAGATTAGAGGCTGGGAGTGGAGCAGAATGAATCATTCAATTATTACTCACAATTTTAGGTTTTAGATGTAGTTTTTAGTGAGAGAGGTTCTCTCCTCTCTCTTAGGTTTTAGGATTAGGATTTCTTTAGTCATTAGGATTACTTCATTATATCAGGTTCAATAATTTATGTTTTTCTTCTACTTTTATTTACTCCGATACTTTTATTTGTGTTTGATTTATGTTGCCCAATTGGCTTATGAATATTGTCCATGTTAGAATTGACATCTTTATTTAATATAATTTGAGGTATTTCAGACTTATAATTGTTTTCTCTAATTTATGTTATTGATGATTGGACTCTATCCAAATTATTTCATTCAAGTAGATTTTATTCCCTTTTGGCTTTGGTTGATTAATTGGTAACTCTTGAGTTGTCAAACTCAGCAGTGGTTGAAATTGGCAGATTCTAATTTATCTAGATCGCTCTAAAGCTAGTCTTCCCACAGGGATTGACTAGGACTTGAGGATCAAACTAATTAGTCCACTTGACTTTTCTTTGCTTTAGTAAAGGTTAACTAAGTGGGATTAAAACCCAATTATCATCACACCTGATAAGCATAACTGGGATATGACTTCCAGTTTTCATACATTGCCAATAGTTTTACTTTACAGTTATTTATTTATTTTACTTGTCATTCAACATACTCCTTCATCACTTTCAAAACCCCCAATTTACAAGACTCATAACCAATAATAAGAACATACCTCCCTGAAATTTCTTGAGAAGACGACCTGAGGTTTAAGTACTCGGTTATCAATTTTAAAGGGGTTTGTTACTTGTGACAACCAAAACGTTTGTACGAAGGGATTTTCTGTTGGTTTAGAATCTATACTCACAACGCGACTATATTTTTACAAAATTCTTTACTAGCAAAAAATCCTAACGTCAAAAGAGAAAAAATTCTTTTATTTGTTAGGAATTGGGCTGGACTCGTGCTAGAAGCACAATCCCTACCACGTGAACGCGTTCCCCACGCGTCTGCGTCGTTTTTCAAAATAGGCCATCCACGCGATCGCGTCACCCACGCGACTGTGTCACCCTAAATTTTTGCAATATACATATCAAACAGAGAGTTGTGCGTGCGCGAGGCTGCCCTCGCGCCAGTAGCACAAATTCACTTACGCGACCACGTGCCTCATGCGGCCGCGTCACTTGACAATAGCGCCACCTGCGCGAACGCGTCACTCATGCGTTCGCGTCGCCTGTGCCACACAGATTATCCACGTCTGCCAAATATCTTATCTTTTCTTCTCCAATCCTAATTTTTACTTCTCCCTTCTTATTTATTTCTTCTTATTTCTTCCTTCCTCCTTTGTTACTTTCTTTTTTTTCCATTGGTGTTAAAATTCTCTTCTTCAACTATTACATCTTCTCTTGAATTATTCCGGTACTTCATGACTTGTTTTACACTGTTGAGTAATGTTATTTAAGTCAATGCTAATCTTTTATAATACTTGTATTAATTTTGCATTGACATGAATTTATATTGTCTTTCTTTACCCACACTCTCTTGCCCATTGTTGCAATTTTTGCACCATTGGTATGCCATGTGCTTCTATTGCTTTCTCACGCACATGTTGTAGCTACCATGTACTTGAGACCCTTATTATTTGGCATTAACACCCATATTCTATTTGTTTTCTATCTTTATTTTTGGGTTACTTTTCTTCTTTTTCCTCTTCTTTCAGGATGGCCACCACGAAGGGAGAGGAAAAGCTTCTTACTGGGAAGACAAACAAGTTCATCTGCTCAATCTTTGAAGAAAAGTATCAGTTGGAACAGCCCGTCCACCTACACATCTTAGCATGCACCGAGGACGGTGCAATCTTTAAGTGTGGGGAGGTCGATGCCGATCTCCATGGATTAGTTATTCTCTTCTCAACACCAATATTCTATTTTCTTTGTTTGTTCATTGTTGCATTGCATAATAGATTGCATGTGTAGTTGATTGTTTGCATTTAAGTACTACTTGGTTGAAAAATAATAAGTTTCTTTTAAAGACCCTATTTTTGAAAAATTTCACTAATTTAAATTAAAAAAAAATTAAAATTTTCTGTGTTAAATTTGTTTGAAGTTGTATTTGGAACATGGTTTTTGAGCCAAAGAACACACAACATGTGAGGTTTGAGCTTATTTATATTGTTACATTATTTAACCATAAATTTTTATTCTTCTGTGTTTTCTTCTCTATGATTGTAATCTTTATTTTGTTCCAATCTATATGTCCAATATTTAGTGTATTTACATGCTTGCATATGATTGAGGCCATTACTTGTTTTTGCTCACTTATCCCAAATAAGCCTACCCTTTTATGTAACCCTTGTTAGCCACTTTGAGCTTTTTAATCCCCTTCTGTTCTATAACCACATCACTAGCCTTAAGCAGAAAAACAAATTAAATATCCCAATTGAATCTTTGGTTAGCTTAAGATAGAGGTTGTGTATCAACTAAGTGTGGGAAAACTGTGGGAACATGGGTTAATAAGGGAATGTATCATGTTTCTAATTTTGAATATTGGAAAATTTGGGTATCTACTCGTGTAAAACAGAAAATTAAAAATTCCATATGCATTGATATGTTATTTTAGTTTTTATGTCTCTATAAAAAAAAGAAAAAAAAGAAAAGAAAAAAATATATAATATAAATAAATAAATAAGGGGAGAAAATTACCCCAATGTTAAGTTAATAAAAGATCAATACATATGTGACACAAATCAAAAGAAAAATTGACACATGAGTATGTGATATAAAAGTGGGAATTATGGGTAGCTAGGCATGATTTTAGAAATTATATAGCATGTATGTATGTTAGGTGATAGCTCAAGTTACTCAAAGATTCAATTTATAGCTCACTTAGCCATACATATATCCTCACCCTTGCCTTGGCCCCATTACAACCTTGAAAAGACCTCATGATGTGTGCATAGGTATACTAAATATTTGTTGATTGGTTAGATGAAGGACAAAATTTAGAAAGCATGATTAGGGAGGAATAGAGTGATTGACCCTAGACACTTGAGAGATTAGAGTGATATACACTACCAGTGAGGGTTCAGTGCTTGATTCTATGTTCCCTGCTTTCATGAGCTATCTTCTTACAAGTTTACTTGTCTTTTAGTGTGTAATTTGAATTAGTGGAATTTGATTCATATTTGTCCTGAAAAACTTGTTTACTTTTAACCAAGTAAGTAGAAACATTTTGCATGTAGTTGCATCCGCATAGATAGGTTGCATTGCGTACTCTCTATCATTCCTCTTCACTCCTTTATAGCTTCTCTTGAGCTTAGCATGAGGACATGCTAATATTTAAGTGTGGGGAGGTTGATAAACCACTATTTTATGGTTTATCTTGTGCTCAATTGAGTGGTTTTTATCAACTTTTTACCCACTTATTCATATGATTTGCATGGTTTTACATTCTCCTTCCTGATTTTGTGCTATGACTGAAAACATGCTTTTTTGGCTTTTATTTTCTTTTATTTAAATCCTCTCTTATTATCATTCGATGCCTTGATATGTGTGTTAAGTGATTTCAGGGATTACAGGGCAAGAATGGCTTAGAGGATGAAAATGAAGCATGCAAAAGTGGAAGGAATACAAGAAGTTGAAGAAATTGCTAAGCTGTCCAGCCTGACCTCTTCGCACTCAAACGGCCATAACTTGAGCTACAAAGATCCAAATGTTGCGGTTCCACTTGCCTTAGAAAGCTAACGTTCGGGGCTTCGATCTAATTTATAATTCGCCATAGTGGCCATATAGATAGGTGATGCGAACGTGCGCTCCACGCGGACGCGTCGCATCTGCGAATCTCATTCCACGCAAACACGTGGATGACACCTCCGCGTCACTTTCCCGCGACCTGTACGGACCAGAAAGCACTGGGACTGATTTTTGGGCTGTTTTTGACCCAGTTCTCGGTCTAGAAAACACAAATTAGAGGCTAGGAGTGGAGCAGAATGAATCATTCAATCATTACTCACAATTTTAGGTTTTAGATGTAGTTTTTAGTGAGAGAGGTTCTCTCCTCTCTCTTAGGTTTTAGGATTAGGATTTCTTTAGTCATTAGGATTACTTCACCATATCAGGTTCAATAATTTATGTTTTTCTTCTACTTTTATTTACTCCGATACTTTTATTTGTGTTTGATTTATGTTGCCCAATTGTCTTATGAATATTGTCCATGTTAGAATTGACATCTTTATTTAATATAATTTGAGTTATTTCAGACTTATGCTTGTTTTCTCTAATTTATGTTATTGATGCTTGGGCTCTATCTAAATTATTTTCATTCAAGTAGATTTTATTCCCTTTTGGCTTTGGTTGATTAATTGGTAACTCTTGAGTTGTCAAACTCAGCAGTGGTTAAAATTGGCAGATTCTAATTGATCTAGATCGCTCTAAAGCTAGTCTTCCCACAGGGATTGACTAGGACTTGAGGATCAAACTAATTAGTCCACTTGACTTTCCTTTGCTTTAGTAAAGGTTAACTAAGTGGGATTAAAACCCAATTCTCATCACACCTGATAAGCATAACTGGGATATGACTTCCAGTTTTCATACCTTGCCAAGAGTTTTACTTTACATTTATTTATTTATTTTACTTGTCATTCAACATACTCCTTCCTCACTTTCAAAACCCCAATTTACAAGACTCTTAACCAATAATAAGAACATACCTCCCTGCAATTCCTTGAGAAGACGACCAAAGGTTTAAATACTCGGTTATCAATTTTAAAGGGGTTTGTTACTTGTGACAACCAAAACATTTGTACGAAGGGATTTTCTGTTGGTTTAGAATCTATACTCACAACGCGACTATATTTTTACAAAATTATTTACTAGCAAAAATGCTAACGTCACTTGCCTCTCCTGACAATAGAGCATTCGAATCCGTAAGATTAGAACCTTCTTGGTAGAGGCTAGAACCAATTGGCAGCATTCCCGAGATCCGGAAAGTCTAAATCTTGTCTGTGGTATTCCGAGTAGGATCTGTGACGGGATGACTGTGATGAGCTTTAAACTCATGAATGTTGGGGGAAATGACAGTGTGCAAAAGGATAGATAGATCCTATTCCGACACAAGTGAGAACCGACATATGATTAGTCGTGCGGTAGCTGTGCCTGGTACGTACAAAAACCGTACCTAGACCATTTTCACTGAGAGGATGGATGGTAGCCATTGACAACGGTGATCCACCATCATATAGCTTGCCATGGAAGGGAGCACGCATGATTGGATGAAGACAATAGGAAAGCAGAGGTTCAGAAGCAACAAAGCATCTCCAAACGCTTATCTGAAATTTCCACCAATGAATTACATAAGTATCTTTATTTTAATTTACGTTCTATTTATCTTTCAATTTTCAAAACTCATTACCAATTGAATTCACCTGACTAAGATTTACAGGATGACCATAGCTTGCTTCAAGCCGGTAATCTCCGTGGGATCGACCCTTACTCGCGTAAGGTTTTATTACTTGAATGACCCAGTGCACTTGCTGGTTAGTTGTACCGGAGTTGTAAAAAGTGTGATCACAATTCCATGCACCAGCTTCCTGGTGGTCAATGGGTGGTATGTTGGGGTATGATTGTTGTTGCTGGATATTGTTTCGAATATTGAGGTGGGTGGTTTGTGAGTTGAATGGTGGTGTGGAGAAGTTATTCTGGTGAGCTTGTGAGTTGTTGTGGGGTTACTTATATATGTTTTGTGGTTTCTTGTATTGGTTAGTATTCATACTCCGAACCAAGCTATAAGGTCTGAGTTGGTCTAAAGCAAATTGACCGACCTCTTTAAAAAGGTTGGTCCATTATCGACCTCTTCGTAAAGAGTTCAGAATATCACAACAGAGGCCCAAGAAGGACCAAAAACAAAGGATCACCACCTATCAGAAAGCCGTTGACCAAAAGATAAAGATCTCATCGACAAAAGATAAGATAAAGATAACAAACTTATCTCAAGGAAGGTTACTCAACACTACTATAAATACACTAGAGCACCCAAGTATAACTCATATTCCTATTCTACAAAAAAACCTGCATAAAAGCCCGTACTGACTTAAGCATCGGAGTCTCTTGCAGGTACCACCACCCTCTGGTGATCAAAGACTAGTAACACCTCAAGTTTCAACAAGTCGGACACAGCGGCACCAATCACCCCCGAAGATCTCGTCCGAGATCGACCTCAATGTTTCAGGTAACCCTCGAAACATTGGCGCCATTGCCGGGGAACTTGGAAGTCATTTGATAAACCCCGATTTTGTGGTTTATCTTGTGCTAATTTTGGGGGTTTTTTATCAATATTTCTCACACTTATTCACAAGAAATGCATGGTTTTGTGTTCACTTCCCAATGTTGCTCCATTGTGGAAAACATGCTTATTTTGCCTTAGAATTGCTATATTTTGATTCTCTTTATTGCCATTCGATGCCGTGACGTATTTGTTGAGTGATTTCAGAATTAGTATGGTATGAATGGCCTAGAAGAGAGAAGGAAAGCATGCACCAGAGGAAGGAACATGAAGATTTGGATTTTGGGAACTGCAGCATCGACGCGCACACGTACGTCACCCTGCACGCGTGGATGAGGACAGCTGGAAGCGACACGCAAGGATGGACGCTTCCGCGTAGGCCAAAGAATTTCCACCGACGTGAACACACAGCTGGCGCGCACACGCGGGAAGCTGCATGTGACCTCATTAAAAGAAATCGTGCCTGGTGATTTATGAGGCTCAACAGGCCCAATTTCAGGCTGTTTCTGCATGAAAAAGACCCAAGGATGCTAGGGAGAAAGGGGAGATCAATCATTTTACACTAAGACACAATTTTTCTAGTTTTTAGGTTTTTTTGTTCTTCTAGAGGAAGAAACCCTTGTTCTTCTCTAGATCTAGCTTTAATTTGATCCTTCATTGTTGAATCTGAATTAGGTTTTGTTAATTACTATCTTTGATTGCTTAATTTGAATTCCTTAGTATATTTCCACTTAGATCTTGTGTTAGTTTATGGATTTTGTCAATTGTCACTTTATACCCATTTCATGAATATTGTGAATCTTAACTTGTTGATGTTACATTAATATTTTTAGGCTTCATTTTGTTGTTTAAGCTCTTATAAGTTGATAATTGTTAGTGGGTATTTGTTGATTTCAATTCAATTGCAATTTTAACATGTTTTTTATTAATGCTTACCAAGTGTTTGATGAATTGTTTACCTTGACTATGGAGTAGTCCTTTTTGCTCTTGGCTTAGGCCAAGGGAATTGGGTAAACTTGAGTCGTTGGGTCTAATGGATTTGATGATTTGAGAGTCCTTAGTGGTCAATTTGATATCCATTAACACTAGCCTATTACTAGGTTTATTAGTAGTGAGGTTCGGCTTTATGGGTTAATGTTGACCAAACCATTTGACGTACTTCAAGTGTGGAAGTAGACTTAATGAGTTCGGCAAGGATAGCAACCCCAATTCCCATTCCTAACCAAGAGTTTCTTTTATTATTCATATTTGAAAATCAATTTCTCAATTGTCTTGCTTAGTTGTAATTATTGTTTAGTAAGAGTAGAATTAGATTGAATGTTGGTTCATTATTTTGAAATCATTTACACCTTGCTTGTTGTTTGAATTAGTTTCGTGCACTTTAGATTGCTTAATTGCTAAGATTCTCAATTTACTTTCTTGTTAATGAATCACAACCCCGGACTTCTAACCAATGTTGAAGCACATGTTTGCCCATTCTTCGTGAGACGACCCGACGTTTGGATACTTCGGTTATTTTATTGGAGTTGAACTTGTGACAACCAATTCCATTCTAAATTTGATCCGCGAGGATTGTTGTTGGGGGAGCTATACTTGCAACGCAATTTCATTTAGAAAATCTCTTCTGACACGGTTCCCGTGCGTCCATTAAATTTTTGGTGCCGTTGCCGGGGAATGGTTGCAACTTATGCCTTAATATTGGTTATGTGAATATGTGAATGTTGTAGATAGCTTGTTTGTTTTAATACCTAGTTATAGTTTAGCTTCTTTTATTTTTGTGCTATGACTCTCAAGTGTGATGACTCGGTCCCAACCGAATTCTAGCTTAGCCGATTTTGATTCCGAGATTGAAAGAACTTTGTTACACACTCGGCAAGCTAGACGGCAGTTGGACTATACGGCTATTACTTCGGTCTTCTTTGAGGAACATACCGAATCACTAGATGGTACCGAGAGCGACTTGGAGTCCGCTACTTCCTATTCTTCTGTTGGCACTACTAATACATCTTTGCATCCTACAGGTGAACTACACATGGCGAAGCCACGCCGGATCACTTTACATGAGCAAGGAACTCCTGATATTGTGCTTCAACCATTGCAAGCAAGATATCCCAACCTTGATCCAAACTTTGAATTGAAGAGTAGCTTGATAAATCTACTAGCAAAGTATCATGGGTTGCCGGGTCAAGACCACATCCGACATCTAAAGGATTTTCATGTTTCTTGTTCTACTACTCGAAGGCATGGAGCCGATGAGGTGGCTATCATGGTCTTTGCTTTCCCCTTCTCCCTTGAAGCTCAAGCAAAGACATAGTTTTATTCACTACAGGATGAGATTGCTACCAATTGGGATTTCTTGAGAAGAGAGTTCTTAAATAAATTCTTTCCACCAGAGAAGACCGACTACATCCGGAAGGAGATTTCGGGTATAATGCAAAGAGATCAAGAGAGTTTGTATGAATATTGGTCATGATTCAAGAGGCTACTAGAGTCTTGTCTACACCATGGAATGAACACTCACGTGCTCATTAGCTACTTCACCAGAGGTTTTTGTGTGGAAGATAAAAGATTGCTCACCACTTCTAGCGGTGGTTCCCTTTCGAAAAATAAGACGAAGGGAGAAGCTTCGAGTTTAATAGAGGATGTTGCCGAAGCTACGCAACATACAAGAGTGAGAAGTAATCCTCTCAAGGGTGTGGTAGAACCATCCCCCTCCGAAGCAAGCCTAACCAAAGCACTTGGGGATATGACCACAATTCTCCCCAAATACAAAAGGATCAAATGGAGTTCTATTCCATCCAAGCCGTCCAAGCCCCACCTCCAATGGCCCAACTTGAAGGCCCTCCTAGGATTTGTGGTTTGTGCTCTAGCACCACACATTACACCGATCAATGCCATCAAATTCAAGAAGAGCATGCCCTTGTAGTGGCCAATGTGAATTACAACAATCGTCCACCCTACCCTTCTCAAAGCCAAAACCACTACCCTCACAGTAGTAATCAACACCAATGGTGGAGGGATAATGCACAAGGGAACAATCAAATCTAAAGATGGAACAACTCTCCTTCTCATCACAACAACAATTTACCAAGCCAACCAAAACCATCACAACCAAATCCAAAACAACTACACCAAGTACCAAGCACCACACCATAGACAACAATCTAACCACACCTCTCCACCTTCTACCAACCAAATTGAAGAGCTTAAAACCGCTGTGGAGAAATGGGATGAGGGCTATAAGGCTCAAGTCGAGGCTATGAATGCTCAATTGGCCAATCTTGCCGACATGATTTCAAAGATGTCCATGTCCCCCTCTAACAATACCAACCAACCCTCAAGTTCTTCCAACCTTCCATCCCAACCCCAACCAAACCCAAAGGGCAGTCTCAATGTCATCACCCTACGGCCGGAAACTACATTGAAGGAGATACCTCCAAGGATATTGGAGAACATTCATGAGGAAGAAGTAATTGTTGAAGCTCCACATGAAGAGGAGGAGGTAGGCAAGAGGCATGAGGAGGAAGGAGTAAACCTCAAGGAACCTAAGAGGAAAGCTCTAGTTGATGAGTCCATCCCTATTCCATTCACTTCCATGGTGAAGAAAGCAAAGAAGATGCCGGAATTTGATATGAACATGCTTCAAGTGTTCAAGAAGGTTGAGGTAACCATACCACTTCTTGATGCTATCCAACAAATTCCAAAGTATGCAAAATTCTTGAAAGACTTGTGTATACACAAGGATATGATAGGGGAATTGGAGACATTATCCTTGGGAAGTTCAATTTCTTCCATGATGGAACCTATACCAAGAAAATTTGGTGACCGGCCTTGTTTGGTGTCTTGTTGTATTAGTGGACACACTTTTCATGATCGTCTGTGTGATCTTGGAGCTTGTGTAAGCATCATGCCGCTTTCTACCTTTGTGCGGTTGAATTTGGCTCCATTAAAGAGGTCGACAACGAGGTTTTCCTTGGCCGATAAAAGTGTGATCACGGTAACAGGAATAGCCGAAGATGTACTTGTGGGAATCAAGGATTTGATCTTTCTGGTTGACTTTTACATCCTTGAAATGCCCCCAACAGAAAATAAAAGCTTCCTCCCTTCTACTTGGTAGGCCTTTCCTTAAAACCTCTAAATTCAAGTTAGATGCCTTCACCGGCACATATTCCTTTGAGGTTGGGGAAAAAACTATCAAGTTCAATTTAGAAGAAGCCATGAAACATCCTCCCGAAGAGCATTCTGTTCTTCGATGTGATGTAATTGATGAAGTGGTAGTGGAAGTGCAAGAAGAAGACCATAACAAGTCGTGCCACCATGCTATTGAAGAGACGGATAATGAAGAGGGTGAACATGAGGAAGTTCTTGAGGACGAAGTCCATGAGCTTAACAAAAAAGAACCTCATCCTGAGGCAAAGAGTGAAGTGAAGCCTCTCCCATCTCATTTGAAGTATGCTTTCTTAGAGGACAACCAAAAGTTTTCAGTCATCATCGCTAGTGAGCTCTCTAGTGAGGAAGAAGAGAAGCTCCTAGATGTTCTCAGAAAGTACAAAAAAGCGATTGGATGGGGCCTAGCCGACATTGTGGGGATTGACCCTCGCAAGTGCATGCATTGCATATTTCTCTAAGAAGGAGCTAGGCCGGTTAGACAACCGCAAAGGAGGCTCAACCCAACCATCCTCGATGTGGTAAAGAAAGAGGTCACTAGGCTACTTGATGCGGATATCATATACCCAATTTCTGATAGTGAAAGGGTAAGCCCGGTCCAGGTTGTTCCAAAAAAATCAGGCATCACTGCGGTCACAAATGATGATGGTGAAGTGGTCACCAAGAGAGTACAAAATGCATGGCGAGTGTGCATCGACTATAGAAGGTTGAATGCCGCTACAAGAAAGGACCACTACCCATTGCCCTTTATCGATCAGATGCTGGACCGTTTGCCAGGTAAATCCCATTATTGTTTTCTTGATGGATTCACTGGTTACTTCCAGATTCACATTGCTCCTGAGGATCAGGAAAAGACCACATTTACTTGCCCTTTTGGCACCTTTGCCTACAAAAGGATGCCATTTGGACTATGTAATGCACCCGCTACTTTTCAGCGGTGCATGACCAGCGTATTTTCTGATCTAATGGAAAATTGTCTGGAAGTCTTTATGGATGACTTCAGTGTTTATGGAACTTCTTTTGATTATTGCTTGGAGAACTTGGCCAAGGTCTTAGCTAGATGTGTTGACACCAACCTTGTCTTGAATTTTGAAAAATGTCATTTTATGGTGAGACAAGGTATAGTGTTAGGACATGTAGTATCTCGTGAAGGAATTTCTGTAGACACAGCCATGGTCGATGTTATCACCACTTTATCTCACCCCTCATCGAGGGAGGTCCGCTCATTTTTAGGACATGCAGGATCTATAGGCGCTTTATCAAGGATTTCAGCAAGATTGCTTTACCATTGTCGCGCCTACTTCAAAAAGATGTGGATTTTGAGTTTGATGGTGAATGTGTGAAAGCTTTTGAAGAGTTAAAGAGAGCTCTTACCACAGCACCGATTGTGCAAGGCCCCAACTGGACGTTGTCATTTGAGATAATGTGCGATGCGTCAAACCAAGCTATATGTGCCGCGCTTGCACAGCGCGATGGTAAACTCCCTTATGTCATTGCATACTCTTCTAAAACACTTGATGCAGCACAATCCAACTATACCACTACCAAAAAAGAACTTCTAGCTATTGTTCATGCTTTAGATAAATTCAGATATTATTTGCTAGGATAAAAAATAGTGGTATACACAGATCATGCAGCTCTGAAATACTTATTGTCAAAGAATGAGTCAAAACCTAGACTCATACGTTGGATCTTGCTTTTACAAGAATTCGACATTGAGATTAGGGATCGGAGTGGATCTCAAAACTTGGTTGCAGATCATTTAAGCCGCCTTGAGAATTTAAAATCTGATCCATTCCCGATCAATGACTCATTCCCATTGGATAGTTTGCATACTGTGTCGGATAGCTCTCCTTGGTTTGCCCCAATGGCGAACTACATGGTTGCGAAACTCTTCCACCCCCCAACTTTTCTAAACACCAAAGTGATAAGTTGAAGAGTGATTCCAAATATTACATTTGGGATGACCCTCACTTGTGGAAGAGGGAAGTAGACCAAGTAATTCGAAGATGTGTCCCGGAGTCCAAAATCTAACCCATTCTTGAAGCCTGCCATTCGTCCGAATGTGGTGGCCACTTTGGCCCACAAAGGACCGCAAAAAAGGTGTTGGATTGTGGATTCTGGTGGCCAACTTTATTCAATGACGCTAATCGATTATGTGTGTCTTGCCATCAGTGTCAAAAGTTGGGAAACACATCCCAAAGGGACGAAATGCCTCAACAACCTACGTTATTTTGTGAGATATTTGATGTGTGGGGCATTGACTTTATGGCACCGTTTCCTAACTCAAGTGGGTATCTATATATTTTGTTAACGGTTGACTACGTATCAAAGTGGGTAGAAGCCATACCTACCCGCCTTGACGACGCCAATACCATCATTTCTTTTATTAGGAATAATATTGTATGCCACTATGGGTCGCCACGAGCAATCATGAGCGACCAAGGATCCCACTTTTGTAACAGGAAGATAGAAGCACTGCTCAAGCGCTATGGAGTGGTGCATAAGGTTGCCACTGCTTATCATCTGCAACCCAACAGACAAGCAGAAGTGTCCAACCGGGAGATTAAAAGAATTTTGGAGAAAGTAGTCAATCCACAAAGGAAGGATTGGAGCGTCCGGTTAGGAGATGCACTATGGGCGTATAGAACGGCTTTCAAGACTCCATTAGGGATGAGTCCCTTCCGGATCGTCTATGGAAAGGCATGCCACCTTCCAGTGGAAATTGAGAACAGAGACTATTGGGCGGTAAAGCAATACAACCTGGATTTGACCCAAGAAGGAGTAGCCAGAAAATTACAGCTAGAAGAGCTCGAATGTTTGAGGAACGAAGCATATGAGAATGCCCGAATCTACAAAGAAAGGACTAAAGCATTCCATGCCCATCACATCCAGAAAAAGGACTTCTAAGAAGGTGATGAGGTGCTCTTATACAATTCGAGGCTTCGTTTCATGCCTGGCAAGCTATGCTCTAGATGGGAAGGACCTTTCAAGGTAAAAGAGATAAAACCCTATGGAGTGGTGGAATTATTTGATCCTAAAAGTGAAGCAACCTTCATGGTGAATGGACATAGAGTGAAGAAGTACCATGGCTACAAGCTCCGAAAGGAGCTAGAGGTGTTCCTATTGGAGGATGCACCTAAAGAAGGAGAAGTTTGAGCGACTGACCGTCCAACTTAAGGATGTTAAAGAAAAGTGCTTGGTGGGAGGCACCCCACCGTGGTAAGCTCTTCCTTGTGTATATCACCTTGCTTTTTGTTTAGATTCTTGAGAATTTTGTGATTTCTTGATGTTGTTGATTGCATAAGAATTCTAGTTGTTGTTATTTTTGTTAGTTAACAAGGATGTTTAGAAAAATTTCATCATTTTGGTATGAATGACTTATTGAAATAGAGAGGATGCTATATTTTGAATGATTTCTGAATTTGTGAAGTGTTCTCTTGCATGCTAGCTAAAATACCTACCAAAACAAAAAAAGAGAGATAGAAAAGTCAAGAAAAGGCAGTTGGGCACCGGCGCGCCAGCGGACTGCGCACGTCTGCGCCGGTGGTGCATTTCTACCCTTAGACCTAAAACCCGAGAGTCATGCCCACTTCATGCCCATCTCGTGCCAACCCCCACACGCTAGCGTACATGCCGCTAGTGCGCCAACTTGCAATTTGGCAATCGACGCGCTAGCACACTACGCGTGTGCGTGCCGATGGTGTAATCAGATCTCTCTGGTACAAATTCCAGAGATTTGTGCCATGTTCATGCCCAGCCTGTGTCCGCATTGACGCGTCTGCTGATGAGCGGATATTTTATACGCTTTTTGGGGGTAATTTCAGGCAGATTTTAGTATATTTTAGTTAGTTTTTAGTATATTTTTATTAGTTTTTTGGAAAAAATCATATTTCTGGACTTTACTATGTGTTTGTGTGTTTTTCTATGATTTCAGGTATTTTCTGGCAGAAATTGAGGGAGCTGAGCAAAAATCTGATCTAGGATGAAAAAGGACTGCTGATGCTGTTGGATTCTGACCTCACTGCACTCGGAATGGATTTTTTGGAGCTACAAGAGTCCAATTGGCGCGCTCTCAATTGGGTTGGAAATTAGACATCCAGGGCTTTCCTGCAATATATAATAGTCTATACTTTGCACGAAGATAGATGACGTAAATTGGCGTTCAACGCCAGTTCCATGTTGCAGTCTGGCGTCCAGCGCCAGAAACAGGTTACAAGCTGGAGTTCAACGCCAAAAACACGTTACAACCTGGCATTCAACTCCAGAAACAGCCCAAGCACGTGAGAAGCTTAAGTCTCAGCCCTAGCACACACCAAGTGGGCCCCAGAAGTAGATTTCTGCACTAATTATCTTAGTTTACTCATTTTCTGTAAACCTAGGTTACTAGTTTAGTATTTAAACAACTTTTAGAGACTTATTTTGTATCTCATGACATTTTTAGATCTGAATTTTATACTCTTTGATGGCATTAGTCTCTAAACTCCATTGTTGGGGGTGAGGAGCTCTGCAGCGTCTCGATGAATTAATGCAATCATTTATGTTTTTCATTCAAACATGCGTGTTCCTATCTAAGATGTTCATTCACGCTTAACTATGGAAAAGGTGGTGATCCGTGACACTTATCACCTTCCTCAATCCATGAACGTGTTTCTGACAACCACCTCCATTCTACATCAGATTGAATGAGTATCTCTTAGATTCCTTAACCAGAATCTTCGTGGTATAAGCTAGAATTGATGGCAGCATTCATGAGAATCCGGAAAGTCTAAACCTTGTCTGTTGTATTCCGAGTAGGATTCTGGGATTGGATGACTGTGACGAGCTTCAAACTCGCGAGTGTTGGGCGTGATGACAAACGCAAAAGAATCAATGGATTGTATTCCGACATGATTGAGAACCAACAGCTGATTAGCCGTGTTGTGACAGAGCATTTGGACCATTTTCACTGAGAGGATGGGAAGTAGCCATTGACAATGGTGACACCCTACATAGAGCTTGCCATGGAAGGAACTTTGCACTTTTGCATGAGTTGAATATTATATTATAGGAATTCAGAAGACAAAGCATCTCCAAAACTCCAACATATTCTCCATTATTGCACAACAAGTAATTATTTCACCCTCTTTTATTTTTATAATTCAAACTGATAATTATAATTGATCTCCTGAATAATAATTATAAAATAAACATAGCTTGCTTCAAGCCAACAATCTTCGTGGGATCAACCCTTACTCACGTAAGGTATTACTTGGACGACCCAGTGCACTTGCTGGTTAGTTGTGCGGATTGCAAAAGTGTGATTGCAATTTTGTGCACCAAGTTTTTGGCGCTGTTGCCGGGGATTGTTTGAGTTTGAACAACTAAAGGTTTATTTTGTTGCTTAGATTAGGAATAGAGTATTGTTGCTATAGAGTCATTAAATCTGAGTCCTTTATTTTCTTTTCAAAAATTTTCAAATTATTATTTTTCTTTATCTATTTTCAATTTTTTTTCGTGAGTTTAGTGTTTTGTTCTAAGTTTGGTGTCAATTGCATATCTTGTATTTTCCTTTAAATTTTCGAATTAGTGTTCTTTGTTTTTTCTTGATCTTCAAATCGTTCTTCTCAATTTTTCTTGTTTGATCTTTGGTTTGTCTTGTTCTGTGTCTTTTCTTGTTTTTCTTGTGCTTTTTCAAAACATTAGTTTTCAAAAAAAAATATTTTTATCTATAAAAAAAATACATCTTTAAAACAAGTGTTACCTTTACTGCCCAATTTGCTAGAGCGTTGGTCTATGTTCTTGGTAATTGGGTATGCTCTTTTTAAAATCATTTTCAAAAATAATTTTTCTTTGATTGAATCTTGTGCCAAACTTTAAGTTTGGTGTTTTATTGCTAATCTTTTTTATAATTTTCGAAAATTTTATTGAAGTTTTCTAAAAATTTTAAGTTTGGTGTTCTTTCTTTTGTTCTTGTTGTTCTTGTGAATCTTCAAGGTGTTCTTGAGCCTTCTTTATGTTTTGATCTTAAAATTTTTAAGTGTGGTGTTCCTTGGTGTTTTCCCTCCAACATTTTCGAAAACAAGGAGCATTAGATCTAAAAAGTAAGTCTTGTGTGTTTTTCTCTTTCATCATAAAATTCAAAATTCAAAAAAAATATCTTTTCTAACTATTTTTAAGCTACTTTTTCGAAATTTTTTTTATAAAAATTCAGATTTCAATTTCAAAAATTTACAAATCTTATCCTTTTAAGATTTTAAAAAAATAATAATAATATTTTATTATCTTTTTCAAAAATATCCTAACCACTTTCTCTCTCCTCAATTTTTTTGAAATTCTTCACAAAACATTTCCAAATTTTTTTATTTTTATTTTTATTTCATTTTTATTTTATCTTATTTTATTTTATTTTATTATTTCAAAAATAAATTTTTATATATAATAAAATAAATAATATTTACATCCATATCATCTCCCTTGCTCCATCATGGAACTAAGTGGAAATGAACAGTCCAGAAGGACTCTGGGGTCATATGCTAACCCCACTATTGCTTCATATGGGAGTAGTATCTGTATACCCTCCATCGGAGTCAGTAGTTTTGAGTTGAATCCTCAGCTCATCATCATGGTGCAACAAAGTTGCCAGTATTCCGGTCTTTCACAGGAAGAACCTACAGAGTTTCTGGCATAATTTTTACAAATTGTTGACACAGTACATGATAAGGAAGTTGATGAAGATGTCTACATATTATTACTGTTTCTATTTGCTGTAAAGGACCAAGCTAAGAGGTGGTTAAATAACCAACCTAAGGATAGCATAAGGGCATGGAAACAGCTATCAGAAAAATTTCTGAATCACTATTTTCCTCCAAAACGGATGACACAACTAAGGCTAAGCATCCAAGGCTTCAAATAAGGAGATAATGAATCCCTTTATGATGCCTGGGAAAGATACAGAGAGATGCTAAGAAAATGCCCCTCTGAAATATTTTCAGAGTGGGTGCAGTTAGACATCTTCTACTATGGGCTTACAGAAAGAGCTCAGATTTCTCTAGACCACTTAGCTGGTGGATCTATACACATGAGAAAGACAATACAAGAAGCTCAAGAGCTTATTGATACAGTTGCCAGAAATCAGCATCTGTACCTAAGCAGTGAACCTTCCATGAAAGAAGAGGCTAAAACAGTAACTGCTGAAATGAGTCCTGCAGAACAAGTTACAAAATTCAATCAGCAATTGGATTTTCTAACAAAATAGTTAGCCGATTTCAAAGAGATATTACAAGAAACAAGAATGGCTAATATGAATATGAAAGTGCAATTGAAGCAAACAGAACAGCAATTATCAAAACAAATAACAGAAGAGTACCAAGTTGGTGAACGAAATTGTGATTCATATGTTTATGTATTTTGTAAAATTCATTGCTCTTTCTTTCCCTGGCAATGGCGCCAAAAACCTGGTGCCAATACCATGGTTCACAACTTCGCACAACTAACCAGCAAGTGCACTGGGTCGTCCAAGTAATACCTTACGTGAGTAAGGGTCGATCCCACAGAGATTGTTGGTATGAAGCAAGCTATGGTCATCTTGTAAATCCCAGTCAGGTAGAGTCAAATGTAATTGGATTAGATATTTAAAAGATAAATAAAATAAAGGGATAGAAATACTTATGTAAATTAAAAGTGGGAATTTCAGATAAGCGTATGGAGATACTGTGCCCTTTCTTTTTCTACTTTCCTACTTCTTCCTTCAATCCTTCTTACTCCTTTCCATGGCAAGCTGTATGTAGGGCATCACCGTAGTCAATGGCTACATCCCATCCTCTCAGTGAAAAAGGTCCAAATGCTCTGTCACAGCACGGCTAATCATCTGTCGGTTCTCAATCAGGTTGGAATAGAATCCCTTGATTCTTTTGCGTCTGTCACTAACGCCCAGCCTTCAGGAGTTTGAAGCTCGTCACAGTCATTCAATCCCGGAATCCTACTCGGAATACCACAGACAAGGTTAGACTTTCCGGATTCCCATGAATGCCACCATCAATTCTAGCTTATACCACGAAGATTCTGATTAAGGAATCCAAGAGATATGCGCCCGGTCTAAGGTAGAACGGAAGTGGTTGTCAGTCACGCACGTTCATAGGTGAGAATGATGATGAGTGTCACGGATCATCACATTCATCAAGTTGAAGTGAAGCACTATATCTTAGAATAGGAATAAAGAGAATTGAATAAAAAATAGTAGTAATTGTTTTGAAACTCGAGGTACAGCAGAGCTCCACACCCTTTATCTATGGTGTGTAGAAACTCCACCATTGAAAATACATAAGTGAGAGGTCCAGGCATGGCCGAATGGCCAGCCCCCATGATCTAAGAACTAATCGTCCCAAGATGTCTAATACACTTGTAAAAGGTCCTATTTATAATAAACTACCTACTAGGGTTTACAAGAGTAAGTAATTGATGCATAAATCCACTTCCGGGGCCCACTTGGTGTATGTTTGGGCTGAGCTTGATCTATCCATGAGCTGAGGCTTCTCTTGGAGTTGAACGCCAAGTTGTAACGTGTTTTGGGCATTCAACTCCGGGTCGTGACGTGTTTCTGGCGTTTTACTGCAGACAGCAACATGGAACTGGCGTTGAGCGCCAGTTTACATCATTAATTCCCGAATAAAGTATAGACTATTATATATTGCTGGAAAGCTCTAGATGTCTACTTTCCAACGCTATTAAGAACGCGCCATTTGGAGTTCTGTAGCTCCAGAAAATCTATTTCGAGTGAAGGGAGGTCAGATTCCAACAGCATCAGCAGTCCTTTGTCAGCCTCCTTCTCAGAGTTTTGCTCAAGTCCCTCAATTTCAGCCAGAAATTACCTGAAATCATAGAAAAACACACAAACTCATAGTAAAGTCCAGAAATGTGAATTTAGCATAAAAACTAATGAAAACATCCCTAAAAGTAACTAGATCATACTAAAAACTACCTAAAAACAATGCCAAAAAGCGTATAAATTATCCGCTCATCACAAGCAGTTCAATTAAGAAGTGGGAAAACATTAAATACCTCACTTCAAGATAGCAGGAAGCCAAGAAATGGGCAAACTACCCAAAATCCCTCTGAGGACAGTAAGAGCCGAGAGAGGAATAATTCTGGCGCTCAAACGCTAGAGAATGGGTGGAAAGCTGGCGTTGAACGCCCAAACCATGCTCAGTCCTGGCGTTCAACGCCAGAAACAAGCAATAATTTGGCGTTGAATGCCCAAAGGGAACACAGTTCTGGCGTTTAGACGCTAGAAACAAGTAAGGAGTTGGCGTCTAACGCCACTCCAGCTTCCACCCCTGGCATTCAAATGCCAGTGGGGGATCAGATACATACAAGTGCTGATAATAACCCATCTAAAAAGGCTTCTCAACCCACATCTGTAGGCAATAAATCTGCAGCAACTAAGGTTGAGGAATACAAAGCCAAAATGCCTTATCCTCAGAAACTCCGCCAAGCAGAACAGGATAACCAATTTTCTCGCTTTGCAGACTATCTCAGGACTCTTGAAATAAAGATTCCATTTGCAGAGGCACTTGAGCAAATACCCTCTTATGCTAAGTTCATGAAAGAAATCTTAAGTCATAAGAAGGATTGGAGGGAAACTGAAAAAGTTTACCTTATTGAAGAATGCAGTGCAGTCATTCTGAAAAGCTTACCTGAGAAGCTTAAAGATCCAGGAAGCTTTATGATACCATGCACATTAGAAGGTACATGTACCAAGCAAGCTCTATGTGATCTTGCGGCAAGTATTAACCTAATACCTGCAGCTACTATCAAAAAGCTTGGGTTGACTGATGAAGTTAAACCAACCCGGATATGTCTCCAACTTGCTAATGGCTCCATTAAATACCCATCAGGTGTGATTGAAGACATGATTGTCAAGGTTGGGCCATTTGCCTTTCCCACTGACTTTGTGGTGCTGGAAATGGATGAGCATAAGAGTGCAACTCTCATTATGGGAAGACCTTTCCTAGCAACTGGCCGAACCCTCATTGATGTTCAAAAAGGGGAAGTAACCCTGAGAGTCAATGAGGATGAGTTCAAGTTGAATGTTGTCAAAGCCATGCAGTATCCAAACACTCAAAATGACTGCATGAGCGTTGATATTATTGACTCTCTGGTAAAAGAAGTCAATAATGCTGAGAGTCTCGAATCAGAGCTGGAGGATATCTTTAAAGATGTTCAGCCTGATCTGGAGGAATCAGAGAGAATAATAGAACCTCTGAAAATCCCTCAGGAAGAGGAGAAACCTCCTAAACCTGAGCTCAAACCATTACCACCATCCCTGAAATATGCATTTCTGGGAGAAGGTGATACCTTTCCTGTAATCATAAACTCTATCTTAGAGCCACAGGAAGAGGAAGCACTAATTCAAGTGCTAAAGACACACAAGACAGCTCATGGGTGGTCCATCAGTGATCTTAAGGGTATTAGCCCAACTAGATGCATACACAAGATTTTATTTGAGGGTGACGCTAAGCCAGTGGTTCAACCACAAAGGCGGCTGAATCCAGCCATGAAGGAGGTGGTGCAAAAGGAGGTCACTAAATTACTAGAGGCTGGGATTATTTATCCCATTTCTGATATCCCCTGGGTAAGCCCTGTCCAAATCGTCCCTAAGAAAGGCGGCATGACAGTGGTCCATAATGAAAAAAATGAACTGGTTCCTACAAGAACAGTTACAGGGTGGCGTATGTGTATTGATTACAGAAGGCTCAATACATCTACCAGAAAGGATCATTTTTCTTTACCATTCATAGACCAGATGCTAGAAAGACTAGCAAGTCATGAAAACTACTACTTCTTGAATGGATATTCAGGTTATAATCAAATTGCAGTAGATCCCCAGGATCAAGAGAAAACAACATTCACATGTCTATCTGAAGTATTTGCATACAGAAGGATGCCATTTGGCCTGTGCAATGAACCTGTAACCTTTCAAAGGTGCATGCTCTCAATTTTCTCTGATATGGTGGAAAAATTTCTGGAAGTCTTCATGGATGACTATTCAGTATTTGGAGACTCATTCAGCTCCTGTCTTGACCATCTAGCACTTGTTCTAAATAGGTGGCAAGAGACTAACCTGGTTTTAAACTGGGAGAAATGTCACTTTATGGTGACTGAAGGAATTGTCCTTGGACACAAAATTTCGAACAAAGGAATAGAAGTGGATTAGGCTAAGGTAGAGGTAATTGAAAAATTACCACCACCAGCCAATGTTAAGGCAATCAGAAGCTTTTTAGGGCATGAAGAATTCTATAGGTGGTTTATAAAGGATTTTTTAAAAATCGCCAAACCTCTAAGTAATCTGATAGCTGCTGACAAGCCATTTATCTTTGATCAGGAGTGTCTGCAGGCGTTTTAGACTCTGAAAGCTAAACTGGTCATAGCACCAGTCATCTCTGCACCAGACTGGACATTAGCATTTTAATTAATGTGTGATGCCAGTGACCATGCCATTGGTGCAGTGTTGGGACAAAGGCATGACAAGCTTCTGCACGTCATTTACTATGCCAGTCGTGTTTTAAACGACGCACAGAAGAATTACACAACCACAGAAAAAGAGTTGCTTGCAGTGGTTTACGCTATTGACAAGTTTAGATCCTATTTAGTACGATCAAAAGTGATTGTGTACACTGATCATGCTGCTCTTAAATATCTACTTACAAAGCAAGATTCAAAACCCAGACTCACCAGATGGGTGTTGCTTCTGCAAGAGTTTGATATATAAATAAGAGACAGAAAAGGGACAGAGAACCAAGTAGCAGATCACCTGTCTCAAATAAAACCAGTAGAAGGGGCGTCCCTCCCTCTTACTGAGATCTCTGAAACCTTTCTAGATGAGCAACTCTTTGCCATCCAGGAAGTGCCATGGTTTGCAGACATTGCAAACTACAAGGCAGTGAGGTTCATACCCAAAGAGTACAGTAGGCAACAATCAAAGAAATTGATCACAGATGCAAAGTACTATCTTTGGGATGAACCATATCTCTTCAAGAGATGTGCAGATGGAGTAATCCGTAGATGTGTGCCTAAAGAAGAAGCACAGAAGATCCTCTGGCACTGCCATGGATCACAGTATGGAGGACATTTTGGAAGTGAGCGAACAACCACAAGAGTCCTCCAATGTGGCTTCTACTGGCCTACTCTCTGTAAAAACTCCCGAGTGTTTGTACTCAATTGTGACAGTTGCCAAAGATCTGGCAATCTGCCTCACAGTTATGCCATGCCTCAACAAGGGATCTTGGAGATCGAGTTATTTGATGTATGGGGTATTGACTTCATGGGGCCATTCCCACCATCAGACTCAAACACTTATATTCTGGTGGCAGTGGATTATGTATCCAAATGGGTAGAAGCTATAGCAACACCCACTAACGATACTAAGACAGTACTGAAATTCCTCCAGAAACACATCTTCAGCAGATTTGGTACCCCTAGAGTACTAATCAGTGATGGGGGCACTCATTTCTGCAATAAATAGCTTTACTCTGCTTTGGTTCGATATGGAGTTAGCCACAGGGTGGCCACTCCATATCATCCACAGACAAATGGGCAAGCTGAAGTCTCTAATAGAGAACTTAAAAGAATCTTGGAATTGACTGTGATTAATCGTAGAAGGGATTAGGCAAGAATCTTGGATGATGATCTGTGGGCATACGGACCCCCTATAGGGACCTCTCCATGCCAGCTTGTGTATGGAAAGGCATGTCACTTGCCAGTGGAACTGGAACATAAGGCCTACTGGGCAACCAGATTCCTAAACCTTGATGCCAAGTTAGCTGGAGAAAAATGATTGCTCCAGTTAAATGAGCTAGAGGAATTTAGACTCAATGCTTTCGAGAATGCAAAAATTTACAAAGAGAAAGCAAAAAGATGGCATGATAAGAAATTGTCATCCAGAGTCTTTGAGCCAAGGCAGAAAGTTCTGCTATTTAATTCTAGGCTTAGATTATTCCCCGAAAAATTGAAATCCCAGTGGAGAGGACTATATGTGATTACAAGTGTGTCACCATATGGATACGTAGAGCTCCAGGATAATGATTCTAACAAAAAGTTCATTGTTAATGGACAGAGAGTCAAACATTATCTTGAAAGCAATTTTGAGCAAGAATGCTCAAAACTGAGACTTAACTAAAGCTCAGTAATAGTCCAGCTAAAGACAATAAAGAAGCGCTTGTTGGGAGGCAACCCAGCCTTTTACAAAGCTTATTTGTTAATTAATTAATTTTTACAGGTATATGTCAAGTATCTTCAAGGTAAAATAGCAACTGCTTAAGTTCACAGAGTTCCAAAAGGAATCAGAGGATAAAACAGCAAAAAAGGAAGCTCACTGGTGCGAAAAAGCCAGTAAAAGCTGTTTTTGGCGTTGAACGCCCAAAAGAAGCACCTACTGGGCGTTCAACACCAGTAAAGATAGCCATCTGGGCGTTAAACGCCAGAAAGAAGCACCTTCTGGGCATTCAACGCCAGATTTGCAGCGTCCTGAGCGTTCAGAAAAATGCCCAGTGTCAAAGGAGTTCCTGGCGTTCAACGCCAGAAAGAAGCAACAGCTGGGCGTTGAACGCCCAGGAGAAGCTGCACATGGGCGTTAAACGCCCAAAACATGCAGCGTTTGGGCGTTTAACGCCAGGATGGTGGGGAGGAGGTAAATTCGTTTTTACTTAACAAAATTTTCAATTTTCTATATTTCAATTTATGATTCCTTGCATAAACATGTTCCAAACTATCATCCTTCAATTCCAAAAAAATTTTAATCCTAATTTCTAAAAACCCTAATTTCTAAAATCCCTTTTTCAAAACTATTAAATATATATTAATGCATAAACACAAATCTTTTTCCAATCCAATCCAACTCTTTTCAAAACACAATTATCTTTTAAAATCTTTTTCAAATATTCAGATTTATCTTTTTCAAATATTGATGAGCGGATAATTTATACGCTTTTTGGCATTGTTTTTAGTATATTTTTAGTATGTTTTAGTTAGTTTTTATTATATTTTTATTAGTTTTTATTTAAAATTTACTTTTCTGGAATTTACTATGAGTTTGTGTATTTTTCTGTGATTTCAGGTATTTTCTGGCTGAAATTGAGGGACCTGAGCAAAAATCTGATTCAGAGGCTGAAAAGGACTGCAGATGCTGTTGGATTCTGACCTCCCTGCACTCGAAGTGGATTTTCTGGAGCTACAGAAGCTCATTTGGCGCGCTCTCAATTGCGTTGGAAAGTAGACATCTTGGGCTTTCCAGCAATGTATAATAGTCTATAATTTTCCCGAGATTTGATGGCCCAAACAGGCGTTCCAATTCAGCTCAAGAATTCTGGCGTAAAACGCCGGAACTGGCACAAGAATGGGAGTTAAACGCCCAAACTAGCACAAAAGCTGGCGTTTAACTCCAAGAAAAGTCTCTACACATGAAAGCTTCAATGCTCAGCCCAAGCACACACCAAGTGGGCCCGGAAGTGGATTTTTATGTAATTTACTCATCTTTGTAAACCCTAAGCTACTAGTTCTCTACAAATAGGACCTTTTGCTATTGTATTTTCATCTTTTGATCACTTTAGATCTTAAGATCATCTTTGGACGTCTAGTTCTTAGATTATGGGGGCTGGCCTCTCGGTCATGCCTAGACCTTTTTCTTATGTATTTTCAACGGTGGAGTTTCTACACACCATAGATTAAGGTGTGGAGCTCTGCTGTACCTCGAGTATTAATGCAATTACTATTGTTCTTCTATTTAATTCAGCTTATTCTTGTTCTAAGATATTCATTCGTACCCAAGAACATGATGAATGTGATGATTATGTGACGTTCATCATCATTCTCACTTATGAACGCGTGCCTGACAACCACTTCCGTTCTACAAGCAAACAAGGCTTGAATGTTTATCTCTTGGATTCGTTAATCAGAATCTTCGTGGTATAAGCTAGAATTGATGGCGGCATTCAAGAGAATCCAGAAGGTTTAAACCTTGTCTGTGGTATTCTGAGTAGGATTCAAGGATTGAATGACTGTGACGAGCTTCAAACTCCTGAAGGCTGGGCGTTAGTGACACACGCAAAAGAATCACTGGATTCTATTCCAACCTGATTGAGAACCGACAGATGATTAGCCGTGCTGTGATAGAGCACGTTGAACATTTTCACTGAGAGGACGGAACTGTATCCATTGACAACGGTGATGCCCAACATACAGCTTGCCATGGAAAGGAGTAAGAAGGATTGGATGAAGACAGTAGGAAAGCAGAGAGACGAAAGGGACAAAGCATCTCCATACGCTTATCTGAAATTCTCACCAATGAATTACATAAGTATCTCTATCTTTATTTTATGCTTTATTCATAAATCATTCATAACCATTTGAATCTGCCTGACTGAGATTTACAAGATGACCATAGCTTGCTTCATACCAACAATCTCCGTGGGATCGACCCTTACTCGCGTAAGGTTTATTACTTTGATGACCCAATGCACTTGTTGGTTAGTTGTGCGAAGTTGTGATAAAAAGTTGAGATTGCAATTGAGCGTACCATGTTGATGGCACCATTGATGATCACAATTTTGTGCACCATGTTTTTGGCACCGTTGTCGGGGATTGTTTGAGTTTGGACAACTGACGGTTCATCTTGTTGCTTAGATTAGGTATTTTTCAGAATTTTTAAGAATGAATTCTAGAGTTTCAAGGTGATGTTCTTATCATTACCAAAGCTGATTGATTCTCATCAATTTAGCTCTTGGATGCAATGTCCTGTTGAAGCTTGGCTAGCCATGTCTAATTTCTTTAGACTGAAGCTTTAAACTAACATTGCATGATTCCTGGAATTCTTATTAAAAATTTTGATCCTCTTTATTTTCTTTTCCATATAATTTTCGAAAAATCCAAAAAAATTATAAAATCTTAAAAAAAACAAAAATATTTTATGTTTCTTGTTGAGTCTAGTGTCTCATTTTAAGTTTGGTGTCAATTGCATGCATTCTTTGAATTCAATCATGTGTCTTCATTGATCTTCAAGTTGTTCTTGATGATTTCATTGTTTTGATCTTTAAATTCTCTTGTTTTGTGTGTTTTGTTGTTTCTCATATGCATTCTCAACTTGTTAGTGTCAGTAGTATACAAACTTATAAGTTTGGTGTCTTGCATGCATTGTTTATTTGATCTTAGTTTCATTTTTATTATTCCTCATTATTAAAAATCCAAAAAAATTTAATTTGTGTCTTTTCAAGTCAATAATACAGAGAATTGAAGATTCAAAACATACAGCAGAGGAATTACACAGAAAAAGTTGGGCGTTCAAAATGCCCAGTGAGGAAGGAAAACTAGCGTTTAAACGCCAGCCAGGGTACCTGGCTGGGCTTTTAACGCCTAAAAGGGTAGCATTTTGGGCGTTAAACGCCAGAATGGATACCATTCTGGGTGTTTAACGCCAGGATGGCACAAGAGGGAAGATTTTGGTTTAAATTCAAATTTTTTTCAAGTTTCCATAATTTTTCAAAGTCAAATCTTTTTCAAATCATATTTTTTCAATCATATATTTTCAAAATCAATTTCTTTCCATTTTCAAAAATACTTGCTAACAATTAATGATTTGATTCAACATTTCAAGTATGTTGCCTTTTCTGTTGAGAAAGGTTTAATGTTTGAATCATATCTTTTCTTGTTAGCCAAGTCATTAATTTTCAAAATTAAATCATTTTTAAATTGTTTTTCAATCATATATTTTCAATTATATCTTTTTAAAACCATAACTTTTCAATCATATCTTTTTAATCACATCTTTTTCAAAATAGTTTTCAAATCATATCTTTTTGATTTCTAATTTCAAAATCTTTTTCAAAAATCACTTATTTCTTTCTCAATCTTAGTTTTCGAAAATCATCAATCAAATTTTCAAAATTTCTTTTAATTAGTTTAAAATCTTTTACTTTAATTTAAAAAATTCTTCCCCTCTTCTCACATCCTTCTATTATGGACTAACACTCCTCCACTATCAATAATTCAAACTCCATCTCTCTTGATAAGTTCGAATTCTTCTTCTACCTCCTCCTTCTATTCTTCTTTTCCTCTAACATCTCAAGCAATCTCTATATTGTGACATAGAGGATTCCAGATTTTCTTGTTCTCTTCTATTTCATATGAGCAGGAGCAAAGACAAAAGCATTCTTGTTGATGCTGACCCTGAACCTGAAAGGACCTTGAAGCAAAAGCTAAGAGAAGCTAAAGTACAACTCTCTGTAGAGGACCTAACAGAAATCTTCAAAGAAGAAGACATGGGCAGCCGAAAACAACAACAATGCCAACAATGCAAGGAAGGTGCTGTGTGACTTTACTGCACCCACTCCCGACTTCTATGGGATAAGCATCTCTATCCCTTCCATTGAAGCAAACAACTTTGAGCTTAAGCCTTAATTAGTTTCTCTAATACAACAGAATTGCAAGTTCCATGGACTTCCATTGGAAGATCCTCATCAGTTTTTAGCTGAGTTCTTGCAAATCTGTAACACTGTCAAGACCAATGGGGTTGACCCTGAGGTCTACAGACTTATGCTATTCCCTTTTGCTGTAAGAGACAGAGCTAGGATATGGTTGGACTCACAACCTAAAGAAAGCCTGAACTCTTAGGAAAAGCTAGTCAATGCCTTCTTGGCAAAGTTCTTTCCACCTCAAAAATTGAGTAAGCTTAGAGTGGAAGTCCATACCTTCAGACAGAAGGAAGGTGAATCCCTCTATGAAACTTGGGAAGGATATAAACAATTGATCAGAAAGTGTCATTCTGACATGCTTTCTGAATGGAGCATCATAGGTATCTTCTATGATGGTCTGTCTAAACTGTCCAAAATGTCATTGGACAGCTCTGCTGGAGGGTCTCTTCATCTGAAGAAGACGCTTACAGAAGCTCAAGAACTCATTGAAATGGTTGCAAATAACCAATTCATGTACACTTCTGAAAGGAATCCTGTGAACAATGGGACGAATCAGAAGAAAGGAGTTCTTGAGATTGATACTCTAAATGCCATATTGGCTCAGAACAAAATATTGACTCATCAAGTCAATATGTTTTCTCAAAGTCTGTCTGGAATGCAAGCTGCACCAGGCAGTACTAAGGACGCTTCATCTGAAGAAGAAGCTTATGATCCTGAGAACCCATCAATGGAAGAGGTGAACTACATGGGAGAACCCTATGAAAACACCTATAATCCTTCATGGAGAAATCATCCAAATCTCTCATGGAAGGATCAACAGAGACCTCAACAAGGTTTCAACAACAACAATGGTGGAAGAAATAGGTTTAGCAATAGCAAGCCTTTTCCATCATCTTCTCAGCAACAGACAGAGAATTCTAAGCAGAGCCACTCTAACTTAGCAACCATGGTCTCTAATCTAATCAAAACCACTCAAAGTTTCATGACTAAAACAAGATCCTCTATTAGAAACTTGGAGGCACAAGTGGGTCAACTGAGTAAGAAAGTTAATGAACTCCCTCCTAGTACTCTTCCAAGCAATACAGAAGAAAATCCAAAAGGAGAGTGTAAGGCCATCAACATGGCCGAATTTGGAGAAGAGAAAGAGGCAGTGAGCGCCACTGAGGAAGACCTTAATGGACGTCCACTGGCCTCTAATGAGTTCCCTAATGAGGAACCATGGGAATCTGAGGCTCACACTGAGACCATAGAGGTTCCATTGGATTTACTTCTGCCATTCATGAGCTCTGATGAGTATTCTTCCTCTGAAGAGGACGAAGATGTCACTGAAGAGCAAGTTGCTAAGTACCTTGGAGCAATCATGAAGCTAAATGACAAGTTATTTGGTAATGAGACTTGGGAGGATGAACCCCCTTTGCTCACCAAAGAACTGGATGACTTGTCTAGGCAGAGATTACCTCAAAAGAGACAGGACCCTGGGAAGTTCTCAATACCTTGTACAGTAGGCACCATGACCTTCAAGAAGACTCTGTGTGACCTAGGGTCAAGCATAAACCTCATGCCTCTCTCTGTGATATAGAAGCTAGGGATCTTTGAGGTACAAGCTGCAAGAATCTCACTAGAGATGGCAGACAATTCAAGAAAATAAGTTTATGGACTTGTAGAGGATGTTCTGGTAAAAGTTGAAGACCATTACATCCCTACTGACTTCATAGTCCTAGAGACTGGGAAGTGCATGGATGAATCCATCATCCTTGGCAGACCCTTCCTAGCCACAGCAAAGGCTGTGATTGATGTTGACAGAGGAGAATTGGTCATTCAAGTGAATGAAGAATCCCTTGTGTTTAAGGCTCAAGGATATCCCTCTGTAACCATGGAGAGGAAGCATGAAGAGCTTCTCTTAAAACAGAGTCAAACAGAGCCACCACAGTCAAACTCTAAGTTTGGTGTTGGGAGGCCACAACTAACTTCTAAGTTTGGTGTTGAACCCCCACATTCAAACTCTAAGTTTGGTGTTGGGAGGTTCCAACATTGCTCTGAGTATCTGTGAGGCTCCATGAGAGCCCACTGTCAAGCTACTGACTTTAAAGAAGCGCTTGTTGGGAGGCAACCCAATGTTATCTTTATCTACTTTCCTTTGTTATTTTATGTTTTTTATAGGTTGATGATCATGGGAAGTCACAAAATCAATTGAAAAAAGCAAAAATAGAATAAAAAACAAAAAGAAAAATAGCACACCCTGGAGGAAAACTTGCTGGCATTTAAACACTAGTAAGGGCAGCAAATGGGCGTTTAACGCCCAGTCTGGCACCATTCTGGGCATTTAACGCCAGAAAGGGGCACCAGACTGGCGTTAAATGCCAGGAAGGGGCAAGAAGCTGGCGTTAAACGCCATAAATGGGCACCAGCCCGGCGTTTTAACGCCAGAATTGGCATAAGGAGCATTCTTGCTCACCACTTGGTGCAGGGATGAATTTTCCTTGACACCTCAGGATCTGTGGACCCCACAGGATCCCCACCTACCCCACCACTCTCTCTCTTCTTCACCCATTAACCAATCACCTCAACACCTCTTCCTCAAAAACCCCCCACCTATCAAATCCCACTATTCTCTTCACCACTCACATCCATCTTTCATAAAACCCCACCTACCTCACCATTCAAATTCAAACCACTTTTCCTCCCAAACCCACCCATTATGGCCGAACCACAAAGCCACCTCCATCTCCTCTATTTCTTCTTCTTCTACTCTCTTCTTTCTTCTTTTGCTCAAGGACGAGCAAACCTTCTAAGTTTGGTGTGGTAAAACCATTGCTTTTTATTTTTCCATAACCATTTATGGCATCTAAGGCTGGAGAAACCTCTAGAAAGAGGAAAGGGAAGGCAAAAGCTTCCACCTCCGAGTCATGGGAGATGGAGAGATTCATCTCAAGGGTGCATCAAGACCACTTTTATGATGTTATGGCCATGAAGAAAGTGATCCCCGAGGTCCCTTTCAAACACAAAAAGAGTGAATATCCGGAGATCCGACATGAGATCCGAAGAAGAGGTTGGGAAGTTCTTACCAACCCCATTCAACAAGTCGGAATCTTAATGGTTCAAGAGTTCTATGCCAATGCATGGATCACCAAGAACCATGATCAAAATGTGAACCCGGACCCAAAGAATTGGCTTACAATGGTTCAGGGAAAATGCTTAGATTTTAGTCCGGAAAATGTAAGGTTGGCATTCAACTTGCCCATGATGCAAGGAGATGAACACCCCTACACTAGAAGGGTCAACTTTGATCAAAGGTTGGACCAAGTCCTCATAGACATTTGTGAAGAGGACGCTCAATGGAAGAGATATTCAAGAGCGAAGCCGGTTCAACTGAGAAGGCATGACCTCAAGCCCGTGGCTAGAGGATGGTTGGAGTTTATCCAACGCTTGATCATTCCCACTAGCAACCGGTCCAAAGTTACTATAGACCGGGCTATCATGATTCATAGCATCATGATTGGAGAGGAAGTAGAAGTTCATGAGGTTATATCCCAAGAACTTTATAAGGTGGCGGACAAGTCCTCTACCTTGGCAAGGTTAGCCTTCCCTCATCTCATTTGTCACCTCTGTTATTCAGTCGGAATTGACATAGAGGGAGACATCCTCATTGATGAGGACAAGCCCATCACTAAGAAAAGGATGGAGCAAACAAGAGATCCCACCCATCATGAAATCCCTGAGATGCCTCAAGGGATGCACTTTCCTCCACAAAACTATTGGGAGCAAATCAACACCTCCCTAGGAAAATTGAGTTCCAACATGGGACAACTAAGGGTGGAGCACCAAGAACATTCAATTCTCCTCCATGAAATTAGAAAAGATCAAAGAATCATGAGAGAGGAGCAACAAAGGCAAGGAAGAGACATTGAGGAGCTCAAGCACTCTACCCAAGCCAAACTTGGGTATCTAGTGAGACAACTACCTGTTTTGCACCCAGGGATCACAAAATATGAGGATGTAAGGGATGAATTAGCATGAGTGGAGCGCAAAAGGGTCGAACAAAGTCATGAGTCAGTAAGGAAGGCACTAGAAGATTGGAAGATAGCTAGAACAAATCGGATGAGAGGAAGCACAAACGGACAAAGTGAACTTAAAAATGGCAAGGGAGCAGAAGAACATGAGCATACCAATAAGTGAAAGGTGGTGAAGTTCCTTCTTAGTTTTACCTTTCTCAAAGCTTTAAATAAGGAAAATCATGTATGAAATAGGACATGCTTCCATGGTAGCTTAGGATTTTCAATTCTGCATTTAAGTTTCATTGCTTAGGTTAATGGTTATTGAGCTTAATGTCTCAAGTGTTCACTTTCACCTTTCTTACTTGTATGCTTATCCTTTAAGTTAATCAAAAAGAAAATGTTATGAAAAGAACAAGAGTGAAGTTATTTTGAGAAGTAGGTTCTGAATGTTTGTGGTAGGATGATTAGTAAGCTAAGTTGGTTCACCAAACAAGGAAAGAAAGCAACTATCTATCCTAAGTCCTATGTTTGAAACACATCCTTTGAGAATAACTAAACAATAAGATCCCAATAAGAAAAGAGAAAGAGCAATAAAAGTAAAAAAGAAAGAAACACAATAAGAAACAATGCTAGGCACCAAGGTTTAAAAATTGAGGCATGTGTCTGTGGTGTTTATGTGCAAGGGATATACTTGGATGAATAAGCTCTTAAGGTTGCCTTATCACTTGGTAACTTGGATTAACTAATCCGGGATTATCAGCTGAAAGTCCACTATCAAGAGTAACCTTTGCTACAGAGCACTTAGTAACCCAAAGAGGTGCTGGACACCAAGGTCTCAAGAAAGAAAAATAACAAATCATGTGCCTGTGGTGTGTATGTATAAGGGAAAGAGACTTGAGGGAGTAAGTCCTTAGGGGTGTCTTAATACCTAGCACCTTGAACCAACTGGTTCGGGAGTGTTGGCTGAAATCTTAGCATAAAGAGTCGCCCTCTTACAGAGAACTTAGCCAAAAGAAGAAGGTAATAACTTTGAAAAAGAAGGAAGGATCAACAAAAAAAGGAGTCTCAAAGGATGCAATCAAGAAAGTGACCAAGGAATTGATAAAGGATTGAAACCTAAAGGGAAAGAACCTAAGTTGCTATGCATTAAACCCCATTAACCAGGAATTCTACTTCAATTTTATCTTCTTGTTCTTTCATTTCATTCTTCCTATGTTTCGGTACTTGCTTAGGGACAAGCAAGCTTTAAGTTTGGTGTTGTGATGCCAGGGCATCTAGGCCAGTTTCACTGACCTTTTCTTTACTGTTTTAGGGTAGTTTCATGCATTTTCTTAGTGAATAAGGCAAGTTTTGGATGAAAATACACTTACACCTTGATTCAAGCAACTATTGTGAATTTCATATGATTTCATGAGGATTTTGCTAGAATTGCATGATAAATTGATGATGCATAATCTGATGACTTTGGCTAGAGCTTTGATGTGCTTTATTTTCTTGATTTCAGGGCAAAGGAAGCAAGGAAGAACCACGTTAGTACTCACGTTAATCTAGTTAACGTGAACACTAACATGGAATGGCAAATAGCTTGCAACGTTAATGAGAAAAGTGATCACCAATAACGCTTGCGAAGCCATCAATAGCTCACGTTACTTGCCACGTTAACTAAGTTAACGTGGTAGTTAACGTGGAGAAAAAAGAGAACTCCAACGTTAGTGGGAAACGTGAACACCACTAACATTCTACTCCAACGTTAGTGGTAAACGTGAATACCACTAACGTTCCATGACTTGGCAATGAGCTACGTTATGAGTTACGTTAACTAAGTTAACGTGAACTCTAACGTAGAAGAGAAGAACAACGCCAACATTAGTGACACTCACCTTTGTCACTAACGTTGGATCAACTAGCATTGCCTACATTAGTGGTCACATTAAGACCACTAACGTGAGAGTTAACGTGGAGTTGAAGATTGATGAGCCAACGTTAGTGACACTCACTTTTGTCACTAACATTGGAAGATGGCATTACTACCATGTTAAGAGCCACGTTAACTTAGTTAACGTGAGCTCTAACGTGAAGAATAGAGGCACTTGGAGCATTAGTGATAAAGGTAAGTGTCACTAACGCTCTCGAAGGTGAAGCATACCCACGTTAAGAGCCACGTTAGTTAAACTAACGTGAACTCTAACGTAGGGACAAAAGGCACATAGCAACATTATTGGGAAAGGTGAGTCCCAATAACGCTTGCGAAAGGGGCATAAGCCAACGTTATTGGGAAAAGTGAGTCCCAATAACGTTAGCAAAGATGTAGAAGGAAACGTTAGTGGTCACGTTAGTGCCACTAACGTTGAAGTTAACATGAGCTATTTGAGGGTGGAACGATAGTGGAAAAAGTTATTGCCACTAACGTTCTCGAACCCAAAATATCACTTAACGTTAATCTCACTAACGCCCATGCCTAATTCATACTTCTCTGCAAGTTGGGCCCACTAAAGATTAGAACTGCTTCAACTCAAGATCCAGAGCCCACATCCAAGACTTGAAGAACTCACTAGAAGATCAAGAGTAGTAGTATATATAGGAGTAGTTTTGAACTATAGAGAAGCTTGGAACTTTGGAGAACTACCTCTGTGTATTTACTTTTCTGCACTTTTAGCATGGATTCTTCTTTTCTGCCATTTTTTATTTCTAGAGCTATGAACAACTAAACCCCTTTCATTGGGTTAGGGAGCTCTGTTGTAATTTGATGGATCAATTATAGTTTTCATTCTTCTTCTTCTTTCTTTTCTCTTGATCTTACTAGAAAGCTTTCGATCTTTATCTAATTGGATTGTTATCTTGGGAAAGAAACTCTCCATAATTGGATCTCCTCTGAGCCTTAAAAAAGGGATGAGGAGATCATGCTAGAAATGCTTTCTCATGTTGGACCAAATTGGGGTTTGGGTGAATATAGTGACATGTAATCCTCCCAACACTTTAATTTGGAAATACATGTGGTATAATCAGTGACCACACCTCATCTCTTCCCATGAGCAATTAAATCAAGGAATTGGGAAATTTTTCAAGCTTAGAGAGATTGGATTGCCAAGGAATTGGGATCCAATCACTTAAGATTGCCAAGGAGATCAATGAATGCATTGATTGAGGAATAGATGAGAATGAACTTGATCCGGAGAATGCAACATCTCCTGAACCCAATGATTTCCCCATTTCTGATCTTATCCATTCTCTTTACTTTCTGTCATTTATTTTCATGCTCATTGCCCCAAATCCCCATTTAAGATTCTGCACTTTATTTTATGTTATTTACTTTCCTGCCATTTAATTTTTCTGCAATTCTCAACTACATCCTGCTTAGCTCAACTAGCATAATCTTCCAATTAAAATTGCTTGACCAATCAATCCTTGTGGGATTCGACCTCACTCTATTGTGAGTTTTTACTTGACGACAATTCGGTATACTTGCCGAAGGGAAATTTGTTGAGAGACAAGTTTTCATGCATCAGTGTTCGAGGAAATGCACATATGCCATCTTGGGTAATTTTAATCATATATCTTCAATTTCGTGCGCCCTCCTCATTCACTTGCTCTCTTCTAAGTGCATTGAATACATTTTACTTATTACTCGCTAATTAGACACTCATTGAACATGACTTGCTCTTTGTTTTGGATGCTTGAGATCATTCCTCTCATACCATGTTGCATGCTTTACTTCCTCATGCATCCCATGCCAAGTGTTGTGACCCGTGCTTCTATGGCTACTTCGTTCCACTATTCTTTTTGGCCACACATCCCACTTGCATGTTTATTAAGTTGATCCTTTGGGTTTGACAATTTTCTTCTTTCCCTTCCTTTTCAGGATGGCCACCACGAAAGGCAAGGAGAAAGCTTCAAGGAAACCAGCCGTAAAGAGGGCACTCCCAAAGTCACGCTCTAAGGCGCACTCTTCATTAGGAGCCAAACCCCTATCTAAGAAGGCGAAAGCACCCACTCCTATTGATGATAATGAAAAGAGCAAACTGGCAAAAGACTCTTCAAGGTTCCCCAACCGCTTCTGTAAACTTATGTTTCCCTTCATGGTTGAGAGGAACTATCATGCTGAGCATTTACTCGCTCCACCGGACAAAATTGCTCCTTATATTCTACCCCGCATTGAACAGCGAGGATGGGAGTTTCTTCTGAGAAAACCACAAGAGGTCAACCTCTCATGGGTGGTAGAATTCTACACTAACTACTATCTTCCCTCTCTTCAATCGGTATACATGCGCCGGAAGCAAGTCTCGGTGTCAGAAGAGGCTATTCAGCAAGTGCTTAATGTCCTACCAGTACCAAGTGACATGGATGGCTACCAAGAGGTCTTACGTCAGCGAGAGAAGTTTGGATTTGATTGGAACTCGATCCTCTAAGTCATTGTTGAACCAGGAGCATCTTGGACCCATAGTCGGCTCCGAATGCGACCCAAGTGTATTGATGCACGTTCCCTCACTGTGGAAGCTAGGGCTTGGGCTCAGATCCTATCTCACTATGTCCTACCTAGCACCCACAAATCATCCTTCACGGCAAGCGATGGGTCAAATCTACGACCGGTGAACATTCTGCTTCATGTCAAGCAAGCGATGGGTCAAATCTACGACCGGGGCAATTTGCCATTTCCAGCTTTGGTATCTGATTTAGTTGCTGCTGCGGGTATCCCATGGGAAGCTACGGACACAAAAGCTATGATTCCGGCTAAGGGCGATGTGGTCCCAACCGGAAAATACTTAAATCTTCCCATGAACAACCCAAGCCTTGACAAAGCCACACCACCTATTGCTCCTCCCATCTCATTACCACTACTGCAGCAAAAATCCACTCATCAAGGGATAGAAGATCTACACCGGAAGATTGATAGATATGAGCGGCGCAACCAACGCCGATACACTTACATCAAGAAGCTTATGCGTTGTGTTACCCCTAGCATGGAGGAACCTGAAATATCCACATCCACCTCCAACCCAAGTGATGTGTGCTCTGATGAAGAGGACAGTGAAGGTTCGTTTCCGACCATCCCTTGCGCATTCTTAGTAGCACGAAGAACCGTGCCAAATTCTAAGTGTGGGGAGGTCGTTCGACCGATCTCCATGGGTAACACTCTCTTCCCTTCAATACCCATGGATTTATTTCTTGCTCAATAGTTAGTACATTGCATGTGTAGTTAGTCTTGCCTGTAAATATTCCTTGCATAATAGTTAGTCTCTATAGAGTTGCTTGGTCAGATAATAACTTCTTTTCCAAGAAATCGTGTTTTGGGGTATCCTACCCTACCAAAAATTTTTATGTTGAACTTGCTTCAAGAATGTATTTTGGAACATAGTGATTGAGTTAAGAACACAAGCATGTAAGTTTTGAGCCTATTGTATGGTTACATCTTTTAACCATTAATTCCCATTCTTGTGTGCATTATTCTCTCTCTATGATTGCAATCCTTGCTTTGTCTGATTCTATATGTCCATTACTTTGTGTATGAATGTATTTACATGATTGAGGCCATCATTTTAATAGTCATTCTTCCCAAATGGCCTTAACCCTTTTATCTACCATTGCTAACCAAATTTGAGCCTATGATAAACCCTCTTCATTCCTAAAAAGAGCACATCAACAACCCTAAGTGAAAAACCCTGAATGTCCCTAAATTTGGATTCTTGATTAGCTTAGGAGAATTAGGATGTGTATCATTCGATTGGGAGGGTATACTTGGGAACTTGGGTAGACATAGAGGTGTATTGTAATTGAAAACTCAGGGATTTGGGAACATACTCATGTATTGAATGATTGAACTATATTCATTGAAACTTTTTGTACATGAACCCCAAGGAAAAGGAGACCAAAAAAAGGAGAAGAAAAGAATATATATATATATATATATATATATATATATATATATATATATATATATGAAAAAAATGAAAGGCAATGAAAGGGGACAAAAATGCCTTAGACAAGTAGTAAAAACAATGCATATTGGATATGAATTGAAAGGAATGCATGAGTGTGCAAAAAGTGGACCTCAAGGGTAGCTAGGTAATGTATTATAGTTGTATAGGTTGTTTTATGTGTCTAGTGGGATTCTAAGTTAATCAAGGACTCAAATTTTAAGCTCACTTGACCATATGCATCCTTACCCTCACCCTAGCCATGTTATAACCCATAAATAAGACCTCATGATACTTGAAAGCATGCATTAAGTAATTGTTGATTGTTAGATGAAAGACAAATCTTGGAAAGTATGATTAGGAGAGGATTGAGTGATGAACCCTATACACTTGAGCACATAGAGCGGATACACATCCGGTGAGAGTTCGATGCTCAACTCTTTGTTCCCGGCTTTCACAAGTGTTCGTTTAGCAAGTCATATGCACTTCATAGTGATATCCAGTGTGGTAGGATTCATGAATTACACATCATTTTCACCCCCATATACTCACATGTGTTCTTGGAAGATGGATTTACCCTTGACCAAGTAGATAGACAATTTTACATTAGTCTCATGCATTCGCTTAGATAGTTTGCATTTCATAAACCCTTTTCTCACCATGATCTTTGGTCTATTTATTTTAAGCTTGAGGACATGTTTGGTTTAAGAATGGAGAGGTTTAATAAACCCCGATTTTGTGGTTTATCTTGTGCTTATTTTGGGGATTTTTATCAATATTTCTCACACTTATTCACAAGAAATGCATGGTTTTGTGTTCACTTCCCAATGTTCCTCCATTGTGGAAAACATGCTTATTTTGCCTTAGAATTGCTATATTTTGATTCTCTTTATTGCCATTTGATGCCGTGACGTATTTGTTGAGTGATTTCATAATTAGTAGGGTAAGAATGGCCTAGAAGAGAGAAGGAAAGCATGCACCAGAGGAAGGAACATGAAGATTTGGATTTTGGGAATGCAGCATCGGCGCGCACATGCACGTCACGCGCACGCGTGGATGAGGACAACTGGAAGCGGCGTGCAAGGATGGACGCATCCGCGCAGGCCAGAGAATTTTTGCCGATGCGAACGTGCAGCTGGCGCGCTCGCATGGATCACGAAAGCAATTGGCGCGGGCACACGCATAGCATGCACACGCGGGAAGCTGCACGTGACCTCATTAAAAGAAATCGTACCTGGTGATTTCTGAGACTCAACAGGCCCAATTTCAGGCTATTTCTGCATGGAAAAGACCCAAAGATGCTAGGGAGAAAGAGGGGATCAGTCATTTTACAGTAAGACACAATTTTTCTAGTTTTTAGGTTTTTTGTTCTTCTAGAAGAAGAAACCCTTGTTCTTTTCTAGATCTAGCTTTAATTTGATCCTTCATTGTTGAATCTGAATTGAGTTTTGTTAATTACTATCTTTGATTGCTTAATTTGAATTCCTTAGTATATTTGCACTTAGATCTTGTGTTAGTTTATGAATTTTGTCAATTGTCACTTTATACCCATTATATGAATATTGTGAATCTTAACTTGTTGATGTTACATTGATGATTTTTATGCTTCATTGTGTTGTTTAAGCTCTTATAAGTTGATAATTGTTAGTGGGTATTTGTTGATTTCAATTCAATTTCAATTTGAACATGTCTTTTATTAATGCTTAACAAGTGTTTGATGAATTGTTTACCTTGACTATGGAGTAGTCCTTTTTACTCTTTGCTTAGGCCAAGGGAATTGGGTAAACTTGAGTCGTTGGGTCTAATGGATTTGATGATTTAAGAGTCCTTAGTGGTCAATTTGATATCCACTAATACTAGGCTACTACTAGGTTAATTAGTAGTGAGGTTAGGCCTTATGGGTTGATTTTGACCAAACTATTTGACGTACTTCAAGTGTGGAAGTAGACTTAATGAGTTCGGCTCCTCATAATTGTCAAGATATGGTTATTAGATAAGGATAGCAACCCCAATTCCCATGCCTAATCAAGAGTTGCTTTTATTATTCATATTTGAAAATCAATTTCTCAATTGTCTTGCTTAGTTGTAGTTATTGTTTAGTAAGAGTAGAAATAGATTGAATGTTTGTTCCTTATTTTGAAATCGTTTACACCTTGCTTATTGTTTGAATTAGTTTCTTGCACTTTAGATTGCTTAATTGCTAAGATTCTCAATTTACTTTCTTGTTAATGAATCACAACCCCAGACTTCTAACCAATCTTGAAGCACATGTTTGTCCATTCTTCGTGAGACGCCCCGAGGTTTGAATACTTCGATTATTTTATTGGGGTTGAACTTGTGACAACATATTCTATTCTAAATTTGATCCGCGAGGATTGTTGCTGGGGGAGCTATACTTGCAATGCAATTTCATTTAGAAAATCTCTTCCGACATGGTTCCTGTGCATCTATCAAATTTTTGGGATTTGATAAACCCCGATTTTGTGGTTTATCTTGTGCTTATTTTGGGGGTTTTATCAATATTTCTCACACTTATTCACAAGAAATGCATGGTTTTGTGTTCACTTCCCAATGTTGCTCCATTGTGGAAAACATGCTTATTTTGCCTTAAAATTGCTATATTTTTATTCTCTTTATTGCCATTTGACGCTGTGACGTATTTGTTGAGTGATTTCAGAATTAGTAGGGTAAGAATGGCCTAGAAGAGAGAAGGAAAGCATGCACCAGAGGAAGGAACATGAAGATTTGGATTTTGGGGAACTGCAGCATCGGCGCGCACGCGCTTGTCACGCGCATGATCGGGGTAAAACTTGTCTCTCAACAGATTTCCATTCGGCAAGTGTACCGAATTTGTCATCAAGTAAAAACTCACAATAGAGTGAGGTCGAATCCCACAGAGATTAACGGATTAAGCAATCAATTGTTAATTTATTATCCTAGTTAGACGATTCAGATTTGGATGAGGAGCAGCATGAATTGTAAATTGACAGAAAAGTAAAGAAAGCAATAAAGTGCAGAAAAGTAAAATGGCAAGAAAAGTAAATGTAAGAACTAAAAAATAAAATGAACATTGGGATCGAGAGATATTGCAATCCTCCGGATCAAGTTCATTCTCATCTCTTCCTCAATCAATGCACTCATTGATCTCCTTGGCAATCTTAAGTGATTGAATTACAATTTCTTGTAATTCAATCTCTCAAATTTTGATCAATAGCCAATTCCTTGGTCAATTGCTCATGAGAAGAGATGAAGTATGGTCACTGATTATACCACATGCATTTCCCAAATCAAGTGTTGAGAGGATTATAGTCACATATCCATCCAAACCCAATTTGGTCCAGCATGAGAAAGCATTTCTAGCTTGATCCCTTCATTCCTCCTTCAAGGTTCAAAAGAGATCCAAGTATGAATAGCTTCTTTTCCAAGATAACTACCCAATTGGATGAAGATTGAAAGCTTTCAAGTAAAATCAAGAGAAAAGATAGAAGAAGAAGAATAAGAACTACACTTAATCCATTGAATCACAATAGAGCTCTCTAACCCAATGAAAAGAGTTAGTTGGTCATTGCTCTCACAAAATAGAAAAGAAGAAAGTGCAGGAAAGTAAAGATGAAGATTAAAACTAACATTGAAACTTCCAAATTCATAAATGAAAAGTACAAAGAAAAGAAGAGAAGGAAAAGTGAGTGAGGGGAGGGAGTCCGAAGGCCCCTCTTCCAATCCCCAATTTCGAAAATTCCTTCTGTCCCCTCCAAGATCTTTTAATGTAAAGACTAAGGCCTTTATATAGGCTCTCCTAAATTACAAAATGAAATTAAAAGCAAATTACAATTAAATGAAAATTCCTATTCTAGATGCTTCTTGTGGTCTTGATTGGTAGACAATTGTGGGCTTGCTTGCTTGGGCTTTGAAGTGGACTTGAGAGAGAAGTGAGTCAAGTTGAGGTCCAGGTGCTAAAGTTAGTGCTAAAGTTAGCCACACTAACGCTACAAGTGTGGCGTTAGTGCTAAAGTTATTGTGGCTAACGTTGCACTTGCTGCACAGTTGGTGTTTTTGGGGCTTAAAAGATGCCTCTTGTTTGTGCTCCAATTTCATGCCCACTATAAAGTATTACATATCGTTGGAAAGCTCTGAATGTCAGCTTTCTAACGCAACTAGAATCACCTCAATTGGACCTCTGTAGCTCAAGTTATGTTCCTTTGAAGTGGACATGGTCGCTGGCATGGTTGCCAACGTTGATGAAAATGTTGAGTCTCAATAACGCCAGCAATTTCCCGTTTTTGAAGCCCAAACTTATTGTCCACCCCAAACTATTATATATTTTTGGAAAGCCCTTGATGTCTACTTTCCAATGCATTTGGAAGCGCATCATTTAGAACTCTACAACTCGAGTTATATCTCTTGGAATGTGAAGAGGTCAGTTGGCCTTAATACAGGTTGATACCATGTTCATCATTGCACTTTCGGGGCAGGTTTTCTCCCTCAACTTTAGTGTCAACCATGTAGTGCCATATATGCTTGGAAAGCTCTGGAATCCTACTTTCCAATGCCACTGAAATCACCTCATTTGGAGCTTTGTGGCTCAAGTTATGCATGTTTGAAGAAGGCATGGTCAGGCTGCCAGGTGGGACTTTTGCCCACGTTAACTTCCACGTTAACTGAGTTAACGTGGGAGTTAACGTGACTCATTGTGGCTTGTGTGGCTCCTTCCAACGTTAGTGACAATGTTGAGTGTCACTAACGTTGGCCATCACCTTCTTTCATCCACGTTAGTGACAATGTTAAGTGTCACTAACGTGGCTTCCTTGGGGGTTGTGTGGTTGCTTTCAACGTTAGTGACAATGTTGGGTGTCACTAACGTTGTCGACCACCCTTGCCTCATACGTTAGCTCCCATGTTAACCAAGTTAACGTGGGAGTTAACGTTGCATTTTGCACTTAGGCCAACATTAGTGACAATGTTGAATGTCACTAACGTTGGCTTCCTTCCCCCTTTTAACGTTAGAGGCCACGTTAACTAAGCTAACGTGGACTCTAACGTGGCCACTTATGAGCTTGGTCCAACGTTAGTGATAATGTTAAGTGTCACTAACGTTGGCTCCATTTCCTTTCTTCAAAGTTAATGCCACTAACGTTCCAACTTTCCTTCCTTCCACGTTAGTGCCCACGTTAGTGTAACTAACGTAGCCACTAACGTGGCTCTTCTCTGCTTCTTTTTGCCTGAAATCAAATAAATAGAGTGCATCAAAGTCTTGCTCTAAATCATGGGATCATGCATCATCCAATTTATCATATAATTCATGCAAAATCCTCATGAAATCATGTAAAGTGCACAATGTATACTTGAACCAAGAAGTAAGTGAAATTCTACCCAAAACTAGCTTATTTCCTAAGAAAATGCATGAAACTACCTTAAAAACAGTGAAGAAAAGGTCAGTAAAATTGGCCAAAATGCCCTGGCATCACAACACCAAACTTAAAGCTTGCTTGTCCCTAAGCAAGTACTGGAACAAGAGAATGATGAATGGAATGCCAAGAGTAATGAGTCATTCTTGTGGAAGTCATGTCCCTGGTTTTATGGTGGTTTCATGCATAGCAACTTAGGTTCATTTCTGGCTTTCAGACCTTTATCATGTCCTATAATACACACTGTGACTGCATACCATGAGACTTTTATTAATTGATCCTTTTGTTGTCAATTCAGGGTTTATTAGTGTTCTTGGGCTAGGTGTTCTATAAGGGGGCAACTCTTTAAAATAAGCTTTCAGCCAACACTCCCGAACCAGTTGGTTCAAGGTGCTAGGTGTTGAAGCACCCCTAAGGACTTACTTGCTCAAGTCTCTCCCCCATACATACACACCACAGGCATATAGTTTATTTATTTTCTTTTCTTGAGACCTTGGTGTCCAGCACCTCTTTGGGTTACTAACTGCTCTGTAGTGAGGGTTACTCTTGATAGTGGACTATCAGCTGATAATCCCGAGTTAGTTAACCCAAGTTACCAAGTGATAAGGCACCCCAAAGAGCTTATTCATCCAAGTAGATCCCTCACACATGAGCACCACAGACACATGCCTCAAGCTCAAAACCATTGGTGCCTAGCCTTATTGCTTACTCTTTTTCTTTTGTTTTTCAACCTTTATTGTTCTTTCCCTTTTTCTTCTTAGGATCTTCTTATTTAGTTAGTCTCATGTGGTGTGTCTCCAGCATAGTATTCATGACAGATAGTTGTCCTCCCACCTTGTGGTTGAACCAACTTCGCCAACTTATGACCACACCACAAACTCAAGAACTTACTCCATAGTATGAACTCCACTATGGTCTTTTATAAAACACTCATTCTCTTTTCATTTGATTCAAAATAGACAAGCATATAAGTAAGCAAAGTAATGATGCAGTAATGACATTCAGACTAGAAAATATAGCCTTAATCAATAAAATGTTTAAAAGACAGAATTGACATGCTTATTCACAAGGAGCAAGCATACATACATACGAAGAAAATAGAAGACAATCATGCAAATTAAAGTGCTGGAAATAAGTAAGAGGAGAAAGGAACTTTACCACCTTGTATTTTATCTTCATTGTTGTTGCCCTTTTCCTCCCATTCTTTCCCTTCCCACACCAGACATAGAATGATTGCTTATACTCAAGCAACAATTAAAATAGTAGTGATGGGGTCCATGATGGATCATGAATGTCTTAGAATGAAGTGTGAGTATGCATGTGTTTCAGCAAGCAAGGTTAAGGATACAATAAAGACACAAAAGATACAAACCGAGACATTTTGATTGCATTAATAGGTGGTGTTGGCATGGTACTTACATGAAAGTTAAGTGGCAACACCAAACTTAGTGTGCCACTATCAATTTAGAATGTTGCAAGTACCCAGTGAAGATTGAAAATCAAATTGTTGCATAGCAACACCAAACTTAGAATGCAATCATATGCCAAATTATTGAAAGTAAACAAAGCAAAGCAAGGAAATGTTACCTACGGTTGGGTTGCCTCCCAACAAGCGCTCTTTTAATGTCATTAGCTTGACATGTTGTTCATGAATTTCTTCCTCTTCTTCCAGTTTGTTAAGAGGAATGACCTCAAGAGGAAAGAGGAGCCAGTTAATGCCCCTTGTTTTGAGTGCCTCTCCCCAGCAAGCATTCTTTTGTTGTTAGCTTGTGTAAACTTGCTTGTTGGGGTAGGGGTGGGATGGCTTTTGGTTGACCTTTTCTTCTTCATGGATATTGTCCTTCTTTTCTTGGTCACCATCCTCTTTTTAGTGCTCATGTTGATTGCCTTCACCACCTTAATTTCAGTACTTGGGTGTTGTATGATGGTCGGAGCATCCTCTTCATCAAGAGCTTCTTGAATTGGTGGTTCAATGAACTCACCCTTTATGCAACTCTCTGTTTCATTGGAGTGTGGGCTCCCTTGATTGACTTCCTCCATTTCTTCTACATGATGTTGCATTGAGTCTTTTGGGAGTGAGTTTGTATGTTCCTTTGTCCCCACTAGTAACCTCTGTGGGTATGGAGCCTTAGGCTTATATATTCTCACAACCTCCTCTTCCTTCATATGAATCTCACTTGGTATGGGTGCCTCTTTTTCTTGTTCTTCTGATTCCTCCCTTGGGTTTGCCATGGTACCACTGAGAAAATTGTGGGTAGTGATTTCCTTTGATAGATACCCAACTTGTGCCTCAAGCTTCTTAATGGCAACCCATCGGTTCTGCATAATGGTTTTTACTTCCTCTTGGAAAGTCCTTGTGTCCTTAGATTCTTCCAAGAGCATTGCCAGTAGGTTCTCTATCCTTGATAGCTTATCCTCTAGGGGAGGGTGTGTAGCTGGGGTGAAATTTGGAGGTTGAGGGTGGCTACTTTGTGAATGGAATTGGTTGTTTTGTGGTTTTATGTTCTGAGAGTGGTATGACTTTTGTGGGTAATGATATGGGTCTTGTGGACTGTGAGAAGAATTTTGTGTGTAATGGCATGAATTGTGTGAGTGGTGAGATGAATTATATGGATGTGGGAAGGAATTTTGTGTTGAGGCATATCCAAGTGGTGAAGGGTTTTGATGCGAAAAGCTAGGAGGTGAGGTTGAATAATTAAAGGATGATGGCTCTTGATGAATGGGCTGTGAATAAGTGAAATTTCTTTGGTTTTGATCTTCCCAGGCACAGCTTGAGTAGTGATCAAAGTCATCAGAATATGAATTATTTTGTGACCCTGGGAAGCACCCCATTTCATGTTCTTGATACTCCCATCCACCATGAGCATAGCAAAGTGAATCATTCTGTGGTGGTGGAGAGTTTCCCCTGAAATTTGATTCACCAAAGGATGATCTATACTCCATTTTTCTACAAAATATTCTGTATCAACAACAATCACCAAGATAAAAGAGATTTGGAATTCCCCTTATCACAGATGAGGAAATTCCCAGCGAGGCAATATCACAAACAGTTGGTTAGCAAAAGAAAATAAAGAAACAAAAGAAAGACAAAACTAAAAGAAAAGTGTCTAATCTAGTAAATCAATCAACCGGCAGTTTGTTAATCACAGTTAATCCCCGGCAACGGCGCCATAAACTTAATCGGGGTAAAACTTGTCTCTCAACAAATTCCCATTCGACAAGTGTACCGAATTTGTCGTCAAGTAAAAACTCACAATAGAGTGAGGTTGAATCCCACAGGGATTAACGGATTAAGCAAGCAATGGTTAATTGATTATCCTAGTTAGACGATTCAGATTTGGATGAGGAGCAGCAGGAATTGTAAATTGACAGAAAAGTAAAGAAAGCAATAAAGTGCAGAAAAGTAAAATGGCAAGAAAAGTAAATGTAAGAACTAAAAAATAAAATGAACATTGGGATCGAGAGATATTGCAATCCTCCGGATCAAGTTCATTCTCATCTCTTCCTCAATCAATGCACTCATTGATCTCCTTGGCAATCTTAAGTGATTGAATTACAATTTCTTGTAATTCAATCTCTCAAATCTTGATCAATAGCCGATTCCTTGGTCAATTGCTCATGAGAAGAGATGAAGTATGGTCACTTATTATACCACATGCATTTCCCAAATCAAGTGTTGAGAGGATTATAGTCACATATCCATCCAAACCCAATTTGGTCCAGTATGAGGAAGCTTTTTTAGCTTGATCCCTTCATTCCTCCTTCAAGGTTCAAAAGAGATCCAAGTATGAATAGTTTCTTTTCCAAGATAACTACCCAATTGGATGAAGATTGAAAGCTTTCAAGTAAAATCAAGAGAAAAGATAGAAGAAGAAGAATAAGAACTACACTTAATCCATTGAATCACAATAGAGCTCTCTAACCCAATGAAAAGAGTTAGTTGGTCATTGCTCTCACAAAATAGAAAAAAAGAAAGTGCAGGAAAGTAAAGATGAAGATTAAAACTAACATTGAAACTTCCAAATTCATAAATGAAAAGTACAAAGAAAAGAAGAGAAGGAAAAGTGAGTGAGGGGAGGGAGTCCGAAGACCCCTCTTCCAATCCCCAATTTCGGAAATTCCTTCTGTCCCTTCCAAGATCTTTCAATGTAAAGACTAAGGCCTTTATATAGGCTCTCCTAAATTACAAAATGAAATTAAAAGCAAATTACAATTAAATGAAAATTCCTATTCTAGATGCTTCTTGTGGTCTTGATTGGTAGACAATTGTGGGCTTGCTTGCTTGGGCTTTGAAGTGGACTTGAGAGAGAAGTGAGTCAAGTTGAGTTCCAGGTGCTAAAGTTAGTGCTAAAGTTAGCCACACTAACGCTACAAGTGTGGCGTTAGTGCCAAAGTTATTGTGGCTAACGTTGCACTTGCTGCACAGTTGGTGTTTTTGGGGCTTAAAAGATGACTCTTGTTTGTGCTCCAATTTCATGCCCACTATAGAGAATTATATATCGTTGGAAAGCTCTGAATGTCAGCTTTCTAACGCAACTGGAATCACCTCAATTGGACCTCTGTAGCTCAAGTTATGTTCCTTTGAAGTGGACATGGTCGCTGGCATCGTTGCCAACGTTAATGAAAATGTTGAGTCTCAATAACGCCAGCGATTTCCCGTTTTTGAAGCTCAAACTTAGTGTCCACCCCATACTATTATATATTGTTGGAAAGCCCTGGATGTCTACTTTCCAATGTTTTTGGAAGCGCATCATTTGGAGCTCTACAACTGGAGTTATACTTCTTGGAATGTGAAGAGGTCAGTTGGCCTTAATACAGGTTGATACCATGTTCATCATTGCAGTTTCAGGGCAGGTTTTCTCCCTTAACTTTAGTGTCAACCATGTAGTGCCATATATGCTTGGAAAGCTCTGGAATCCTACTTTCCAATGCCACTGGAATCACCTCATTTGGAGCTTTGTGGCTCAAGTTATGCATGTTTGAAGAAGGCATGGTCAGGCTACCAGGTGGGACTTTTGCCCACGTTAACTGAGTTAACGTGGCTCATTGTGGCTTGTGTGGCTCCTTCCAACGTTAGTGACAATGTTGAGTGTCACTAACGTTGGCCATCACCTTCTTTCATCCACGTTAGCTTCCACGTTAACTAAGTTAACGTGGAAGTTAACGTGGCTTCCTTGGGGGTTGTGTGGTTGCTTTCAACGTTAGTGACAATGTTGGGTGTCACTAATGTTGTCGACCACCCTTGCCTCTTACGTTAGCTCCCATGTTAACCAAGTTAACGTGGGAGTTAACGTTGCATTTTGCACTTAGGCCAACGTTAGTGATAATGTTGAACGTCACTAACGTTGGCTTCCTTCCCCCTTTTAACGTTAGAGGCCACGTTAACTAAGCTAACGTGGACTCTAACGTGGCCACTTATGAGCTTGGTCCAACGTTAGTGATAATGTTAAGTGTCACTAACGTTGGCTTCATTTCCGTTCTTCAAAGTTAATGCCACTAACGTTCCAACTTTCCTTCCTTCCACGTTAGTGCCCATGTTAGTGTAACTAACGTAGCCACTAACGTGGCTCTTCTCTGCTTTTTTTTGCCTGAAATCAAACAAACAGAGTGCATCAAAGTCTTGCTCTAAATCATGGGATCATGCATCATCCAATTTATCATATAATTCATGCAAAATCCTCATGAAATCATGTAAAGTGCACAATGTATACTTGAATCAAGAAGTAAGTGAAATTCTACCCAAAACTAGCTTATTTCCTAAGAAAATGCATGAAACTACCTTAAAAACAGTGAAGAAAAGGTAAGTAAAACTGGCCAAAATGCCCTGGCATCAGCGCACGCATGGATGAGGACAGCTGGAAGCGACACGCAAGGATGGATGCATCCGCGCAGGCCAGAGAATTTTCATCAACGCGAACCCGCAGTTGGCGCGCACGCATGGATCACAAAAGCAATCGGCGCGGGCACACGCATGGCGCGCACGCGTGGGAAGCTGCACGTGACCTCATTAAAAGAAATCGTGCCTGGCGATTTCTGAGGCTCAACAGGCCCAATTTCAGGTTGTTTCTGCATGGAAAAGACCCAAGGATGCTAGGGAGAATGGGGGATCAATCATTTTACACTAAGACACAATTTTTCTAGTTTTTTGGTTTTTTGTTCATCTAGAGGAAGAAACCATTGTTCTTCTCTAGATCTAGCTTTAATTTGATCCTTCATTGTTGAATCTGAATTGGGTTTTGTTAATTACTATCTTTGATTGCTTAATCTGAATTCCTTAATATATTTCCACATAGTTCTTGTGTTAGTTTATGGATTTTGTCAATTGTCACTTTATACCCATTTCATGAATTTGTTGATGTTACATTGATGATTTTTATGCTTCGTTGTGTTGTTTAAGCTCTTATAAGTTGATAATTGTTAGTGGGTATTTGTTGATTTCAATTCAATTGCAATTTGAACATGTCTTTTATTAATGCTTACCAAGTGTTTGATGAATTGTTTACCTTGACTCTGGAGTAGTATTTTTTACTCTTGGCTTAGGCCAAAGGAATTGGGTAAACTTGAGTCGTTGGGTCTAATGAATTTGATGATTTGAGAGTCCTTAGTGGTCAATTTGATATCCATTAACACTAGCCTACTACTAGATTAATTAGTAGTGAGGTTAAGCCTTATGGGTTGATGTTGACCAAACCATTTGACGTACTTCAAGTGTGGAAGTAGACTTAATGAGTTTGGCTCCTTATAATTGTCAAGATATGGTTATTAGACAAGGATAGCAACCCCAATTCCCATGCCCAACCAAGAGTTGCTTTTATTATTCATATTTGAAAATTAATTTCTCAATTGCCTTGCTTAGTTGTAGTTATTGTTTAGTAAGAGTAGAGTTCGATCGAATGTTGGTTCCTTATTTTGAAATTGTTTACACCTTTCTTGTTGTTTGAATTAGTTTCTTGCACTTTAGATTGCTTAATTGCTAAGATTCTCAATTTACTTTCTTGTTAATGAATCACAACCCCAGATTTCTAACCAATGTTGAAGCACATGTGTTGCCCATTCTTTGTAAGACGACCCGAGGTTTGAATACTTCAGTTATTTTATTGGGGTTGAACTTGTGACAACCAATTCTATTCTAAATTTGATCTGCGAGGATTCTTGTTAGGGGAGCTATACTTGCAACGTAATTTCATTTAGAAAACCTCTTTCGCCATGATTCCATTGCGTCCATCAAATTTTTGGCACCGTTGCCGGGGAATTGTGATGCCAGGGCATCTAGGCCAGTTTCACTTACCTTTTCTTTACTGTTTTTGGGTAGCTTCATGCATTTTCTTAGTGAATAAGGCATGTTTTGGATGAAAATACACTTACACCTTGATTCAAGCAACTATTGTGAATTTTACATGATTTCATGAGGATTTTGCAAGAATTGAATGACAAATTGATGATGCATAATCTCATGACTTTAGCTAGAGCTTTGATGCACTTTATTTGCTTGATTTCAAGACAAAGGAAGCAAGGAAGAACCACGTTAGTAGCCACGTTAACCTAGTTAACGTGACCACTAACGTGGAATGGGAATGAGCTTGCAACGTTAATGAGAAAAGTGATCACCAATAATGCCTGCGAAGCCATCCTAAGCCCACGTTAATTGCCACGTTAACTAGGTTAACGTGGTAGTTAACATGGAGATAAAGAGAGCTCCAGCGTTAGTGGTAAACGTGAACGCCACTAACGCTCTAAGAATTGGCAATGAGCCACGTTAAGAGTCACGTTAACTTAGTTAACGTGAACTCTAATGTGGAAGGGAGGAACAATGCCAACGTTAGTGACACTCACCTTTGTCACTAACGTTAGATCAAGCTAGCATTGCCTATGTTAGTGGCCACGTGAAGATTGATGCATGAAAACTTGTCTCTCAACAAATTTTCCTTCGGCAAGTATACCGAATTGTCGTCAAGTAAAACTCACAATAGAGTGAGGTCGAATCCCACAAGGATTGATTGGTCAAGCAACTTTAGTTAAAGGAATGTGCTAGTTGAGCTAAACAGAATTTGGGTTGAGATGCAGAAATTTAAATGACTAGAAAGTAAATAACAGAAATTAAAGTGCAGAATCTTAAATGGGGATTTGGGGTAATGAGCATGAATTTAAATGGCAGAAAGTATAGAGAATGGGTAAGTTCAGAATTGGGGAAATCATTGGGTTCAGGAGATGTTGTATTCTCCGGATCAAGTTCATTCTCATCTCTTCCTCAATCAATGCATTCATTGATCTCCTTGGCAATCTTAAGTGATTGGATCCTAATTCCTTGGCAATCCAATCTCTCTAAGCTTGAACAATTGCCCAATTCCTTGATTTAATTGCTCATGAGAAGAGATGAAGTGTGGTCACTGATTATACCACATGTATTTCCAAATCAAAGTGTTGGGAGGATTACATGTCACTATATCTGCCCAGACCCCAATTTGGTCCAACATGAGAAAGCATTTCTAGCATGATCTCCTAATTCCTTTTCCAAGGCTCAAAGTAGATCCAATTATGGAGAGTTTCTTTTCCAAGACAACTAGCCAATTGAATTAAGATCGAAAGCTTTCTAGTAAGATCAAGAGAAAAGAAAGAAGAAGAAGAATGAAAACTATAATTGATCCATCAAATTACAACAGAGCTCCCTAACCCAATGAAAGGGGTTTAGTTGTTCATATCTCTACAAATGAAAAATGGCAGAAAAGAAGAATACATGCTAAAAGTGCAGAAAAGTAAATCTATAGAGAGTAGTTCCCAAAAGTGCCAAGCTTCTATAAAGTTCAAAACTACTCCTATATATACTACTCCTCTTGATCTTCTAGTGAGTTCTTCAAGTCTTGGATGTAGGCTTTGGATCTTGAGTTGAAGTAGTTCTCATCTTTAGTGGGCCCAACTTGCAGAGAAAGATGATTTAGGCTTTAGGTAGTTAGTGAGATTTAACGTTGATTTCCGTTGTGGGCTCGAGAACGTTAGTGGCATTCACTTTTTCCACTAACGTTCCAACCTCATATATCCACGTTAAATCCAACGTTAGTGGTCTTAACTTGACCACTAACGTTGCTTTCTCAGAACATGGCTAACGTTATTGGGACTCACTTTTCCCAATAACGTTGGCTTATACCCCTTCGCAAACGTTAATGGGAATCACTTTTCCCATTAACGTTGCTTAGTGCCCCTATGTTCCTACATTAGAGTCCACGTTAGCATAGCTAATGTGACTCTTAACGTAGGTGTGATCCACCTTCGAGAGCGTTAGTGACACTCACCTTTGTCACTAACGCTCCAAACGCTATGCTCTCTACGTTGGAACTCATGTTAACTAAGTTAACGTGGCTCTTAACGTAGTAGTGAAGCCATCTCCCAACGTTAGTGACAAAAGTGAGTGTCACTAACGTTGGTTCCTTGATCTCAACTCCACGTTAACTTTCATGTTAATAAGCTTAATGTGAAAGTTAACGTAGGCAATGCTAGATGGTCCAACATTAGTGACCAAAGTAAGTGTCACTAACGTTGGCTTGTGTTTCCTCTTCCACGTTAGAGTTCACGTTAACTAAGTTAGCGCGACTCTTAACGTGGATCATTGCCAAGTTCTCCAACGTTAATGGTGTTCACTTTTACCTTTAACGTTGGAGTTCCTTCTTCTTCTATGTTAACTACCACGTTAACTTAGTTAACTTGGCAAGTAACGTGAGCTTTGGGTGGCTTCGCAGGCGTTATTGGTGATCACTTTTCTCATTAACGTTGCAAGCTTTACCATTCTACGTTAGTGTTCACGTTAACTAGGTTAACGTGAATACTAACGTGGTTCTCCCTTGCTTCCTTTGCCCTGAAAACAAGCAACTAAAGTGCATCAAAGCTCTAGCCAAAGTCATGAGATTATGCATCATTAATTTATCATACAATTCTAGCAAAATACTCATGAAATTATGCAAAGTTCACAAAAGTTACTTGAATCAAGGTGTAAGTGTAATTTCATCCAAAACTTTCCTTATTCACTAAGAAAATGCATGAAACTATCCTAAAACAGTAATAAAAGGTCAGTGAAACTGGCCTAGATGCCCTGGCATCACAACACCAAACTTAAAGCTTGCTTGTCCCTAAGCAAGTACTGAAGCATAAGAAGAATGAAATGAAATAACAAGAAGATAAGATAGAAGTAGCATTCTTGGTTTATGGGGTTTCATGCATAGCAACTTAGGTTCTTTCCCTTTAGGTTTCAAGCCTTTATCAAATCCTTAGTCATCTTCTTGATTGCATCCTTTGAGGCTTCTTTCTTATTGATCCTTCCTTCTTTTTCAAAGTCATTTTTCTTTTTGCTAAGAGCTTTGTAAGAGGGCGACTCTTTATGATAAGCTTTCAGCCAACACTCCCAAACCAGTTGGTTTTAAGGTGATAGGTGCTAAGACACCCCTAAGGACTTACTCCCTCAAGTCTCTTTCCCTCTTTGGGTTACTAAGTGTTTTGTATCAAAGGTTACTCTTGATAGTGGACTTTCAGCTGATAATCCCGGATTAGTTAATCCAAGTTACCAAGTGATAATGCACCCCTAAGAGCTTATTCATCCAAGTATATCCTTTGTACATAAACACCACAAAGATATGCCTCAATTTTGAATCCCTTGATGCCTAGCATTGTTTCTTATTGTGTTTCTTTCCTTTTCACTTTTATTACTCTTTCTCTTTTCTTTTTGGGATCTTATTGTTTAGCTAGTCTCAAAGGGTGTATCTCAAACAAAGGACTTAGGATAGATAGTTGCTTTCTTTCCTTAGTTGAGGTTGTACTTCTGTTTGGGGTTCTCCCCCATGCTGCCCAAGTAGTGTTTGAGTCTTTGTCTGTTCACAGTGAATCTTTTCTTTGAGCCTTCTTCCATTATTTCTGTGTCCATAAGGTGAGAGTTTTGTGACTAGGAAGGGTCCCGACCATCTTGATTTAGGTTTTCCAGGGAAGAGTTTCAGTCTAGAGTTGTAGAGAAGCACATGTTGCCCTTCTTCGAAACTCCTAGGTACCAAATTGAGATCATGTCTCCTTTTTGCTTTTTCTTTATAGATTTTGGTATTTTCATAGGCTTGAGATCTAAATTCTTCCAATTCTTGAAGCTGCAGAACCCCTTTTTTCACTAGTAGCAGTGCTATCTAGGTTCATTGTTTTAAGGGCCCAGGAGGCCTTGTGCTCTAGCTCTAACGGCAAGTGACAAGCCTTACCATACACCAGCTGATATGGGGACATCCCAATTGGTGTTTTGAAAGCTGTCCTGTATGCCCAAAGAGCATCATCTAGATTCTTCGCCCAGTCCTTTCTTGATATCCCCACAGTCTTTTCCAAAATCATTTTCAACTCTTGGTTAGATATCTCTGTTTGCCCACTTGTTTGGGGATGATAAGGTATGGCAACCTTATGCTTCACCCCATATCGCATGAGTAGGGATTTCGATGGTCTATTGCAAAAATGGCTCCCTCCATCACTAATGAGGGCTCGTGGGACTCCAAACCTAGTGAAGATATTCCTTCGAAGAAAGTTTATGACCACCTTGTTGTCATTACTTGGGGTCGCCACTGCCTCCACCCACTTAGATACATAGTCTACTGCCACCAAGATAAACTTGTTTGAATATGAGGGTGGGAATGGTCCCATGAAATTAATTCCCCATACATCAAACAATTCAAGTTCTAGAATGTATTGCTGTGGCATCTCATTTCTCTTCGGCAGGTTGCCAGCCCTTTGGCATTCGTTGCAGCTTCTTACCAATTCCTTAGCATCTTTGAAGATAGTGGGCCTAAAGAACCCACATTGCAGCACCTTTGCGGAAATTCTTTCTCCTCCAAAGTGACCTCCATAACTAGCACTATGGCAACTCCACAGGACCCTTCGTCCTTCTTCTTCTAAGATGCACCTCCTAAGAATTCCATCTGAGCATTTCTTAAAGAGATAGGGTTTATCCCAAATGAAATACTTGGCATCATTGATGAGTTTCCTTCTTTGATATTTGTTGATTCCAGGGGGTAAGTCACCAGCTGCTTTAAAATTGGTAATATCCGCAAATGATGGTGCTTTATGAATCATCATTAGTTGCTCATCTGGGAAGAATTCATTTACACTTGTATCATGGGCATCATTCTTCTCACAAGGTATTCTGGATAGATGATCTGCCACTTTGTTCTCTACACCCTTTTTGTCTCTAATTTCAATGTTGAACTCCTGCAACAATAAGATCCATCTTATTAGTCTTGGTTTTGACTCTTGTTTGGTAAATAGATATTTGAGTGCTGTGTGATTAGTGAAAACAATAACTTTAGAGCCAATAAGATATGATCTAAATTTGTCAAATGCAAAAACTATAGCTAACAATTCCTTTTCTGTAGTGATATAATTCTTTTGAGTATCATTAAGAACCTTGCTGGCATAGTATATCACATGCACCAAACTTTCTTTTCTCTGTCCTATCACTTCCCCAACTGTGAAATCAGATGCATCACACATCAGTTCGAATGGTAGATTCCAATCAGGAGGGGTGATGATAGGAGCTGAGGATAACCTCTTTTTCAAGTTTTCAAATGCTAGCATGCATTTCTCATAAAAAATAAATGGTGTATCAGACATTAGGAAATTGCTTAAGGGCTTGGCTATCTTTGAAAAATCTTTGATAAACCTTCTGTAGAAGCCAGCATGTCCCAAAAAGCTTCTAATTGCCTTGACATCACTTGGTGGAGGTAATTTTTCAATTAGCTCCACCTTAGCTCTGTCTACTTCAATGCCTTGATTAGAAACTTTATGGCCAAGAACTATTCCCTTTGTCACCATGAAATGACATTTTTCCCAGTACAAGACTAAATTGGTTTCTTGACATCTTTTCAATACCAAGGCAAGATGGTTTAGGCAATTAGGGAAGGAATCTCCAAATACTGAGAAGTCATCCATGAAAACTTCAATGAACTTCTCTATCATATCTGAAAAGATGGACAGCATGCAGCGTTGAAAAGTTGCTGGTGCATTACATAGCCCAAATGGCATGCGCCTGTAGGCAAACACTCTATATGGGCATGTGAATGATGTTTTCTCTTGGTCTCTTGGATCAACCACAATTTGGTTATATCCTGAATAACCATCTAGAAAACAATAATATGCATGTCCCTCAAGTCTTTCCAACATTTGATCCATGAAGGGAAGTGGAAAATGATCTTTTCTTGTGGCTTCATTGAGCTTCCTGTAGTCAATACACATTCTCCAGCCTGTGATGGTTCTTGTAGGAATTAGATCATTCCTTTTGTTGGGCACTACAGTGATTCCTCCTTTCTTGGGAACCACTTGAACTAGACTGACCCATTGGCTATCTGAAATTGGATAGATTACTCCACCCTGCCACAATTTCATAACTTCTTTCTGCACTACCTCCTTCATTGCTGGATTCAACCTTCTTTGGGGTTGAATGGATGGTTTGGCACCTTCTTCCAAGAGTATCTTATGCATGCATATGGCTAAATTGATTCCTTTCAAGTCAGCAAGTGTCCATCCAATGGCATCCTTATGCTTTCGCAAGGCTTGAAGCAACTCTTCCTCTTGTACTTGGCTGAGGGCTGAATTTATGATCATTGGATAACTTTTATTTTCTCCCAAGTATGCATATTTGAGAGTGGTTGGCAGTGCTTTAAGCTCCAGTTTGGGCACTTCTTTTCCTTCCTCCTTTTCTTCTAACATGCCTTGAACATGTATTTCAGCGGCTGCAGCTTCTTCGCTTGCTACTAATTCTTCTTCTGTTGATGCTTCATGTTCTTCTTCAAGAATTTATTGTACCAAAGCCTCTACGGAGTCCAACCTCATACATTCTCCCAATGAGTTGTGTGGATAACTCATGGCTTTAAACACATTGAATGTCATTTTCTCCTCATGTAATCTAAGGACGAGTTCACCCTTTTGGACATCAATAATGGCTCCGGCAGTGGCTAAGAATGGTCTTCCTAAGATGATGGAAGTCTTAGCTCCTTCTTCCATGTCTAATACTACGAAATCTGCTGGAAAGATGAAGTTTCCCACCTTCACCAGCAGATCTTCTACTATCCCATGGGAAAATTTGAATGATCTGTCTGCTAGTTGCAGCGCCATTCTTGTTGGTTTGGCTTCTTCAATCTTCATTTTTTTTCATCATTGATAGAGACATTAGGTTTATGTTGGCTCCTAGATCACATAAAGCCTTTTCCACAGTGATTTCCCCAATGATACAAGGGATTTGGAAACTCCCAGGATCCTTCAATTTCTGGGGCAATTTGTGTTGGATGATGGCGTTGCATTCTTCCGTGAGCACCACGGTCTCATTATTCTTCCAGCTTCTCTTTTTGGTCATCAATTCCTTTAAGAACTTGGCATATAGTGGCATTTGCTCTATTGCTTCAGCAAAGGATATGTTTATTTGTAGTTTCTTGAAGATTTCTAAGAATCTTGAGAATTGATTGTCTTCTCCCCTCTTTTTTAACTGCAGCTGCTGGGGGTATGGAGCCTTTGAGAAACATGGTTTGAGTGCCTCTTCTTCTTGATGTGGCATAGGATTTGAAGGTTGAGCTTCCTCATGTCCTTTGTTTTCTTCATCTAATTTCTTCTCTGGTGGTTTCTTGTGGGTCTCCTTCAATTCCTTCCCACTTCTTAGCGTGATAGCTTGACATTCCTCCTTTGGTATTGAGTTAATATTGTTGTAATTGTTGTGTCCAAGGACTTGTTTGAATAAGAATTCAATTTGTGTTTCCAATTTCTTGATGGCAGCATCTTGATTCTGCATGTTGGATTGTACTTCTTCCCGGAAAGCTTTACTATCTTGGATTTCCTTGCATAGAATTTCAAGTAGACCCTCAATCTTTGAGAGCCTATCATCTGTTGATGATGGTGGACTGAGATTAGGTGGTTGAGAAGATTGGTTAGATGGATGTTGGTAATATCTCTGTGAGGTGTTTTGATGAGTGGCATTGTTGTTGGAGTTGAGGTTGTGGCGTCTTTGATCTTGCCCTTGGTCTTGTTGGTTTCCCCATCCAAAGTTGGGGTGATTTCTCCATCCAGAGTTATAAGTTTTGGAGTATGGATCATGGACTTGTCTAGGTGAGTTTCCAACATAGTTGGCTTGCTCCCAATCACCTTCTTCTCCTATGTTTACTGCTTCTTGAGCTGATGATGAGGTGATGGCTGCCGCAACATGTTTCTCCTCCACTTTCTTAGTAAGATCTGCTAGCTGCTTGGTGATCATCTTGTTTTGAGCTAACAATGCATCCATGTGGTTCAGCTCCATTACTCCTCTGGTGTTACTTCTTTCGGAAGAATGAAGTAGTCATTTTCAGCAACTGTTTCAATGACATATATGGATTCTTCAATGGTTTTCTTCTTGTTTAGAGAGCCTCCTGATGAATGATCCACAGCCTTCTTTGACTTGTAGGAAAGACCTTCATAGAAGATGTGAAGTTGAACCCACTCATTAAACATCTCTGGTGGGCATCTCCTTGTCAGGTCTTTGAATCTCTCCCATGCTTCATAAAGTGTCTCACCATCTTGTTGTCTAAAAGTTTGCACCTCAGTTCTTAGCCTATTGATCCTTTAAGGAGGGTAAAATCTTGCCAAAAACTTGTTCACCACTTTTTCCCAATTAGTTAAGCTCTCCTTTGGGAAGGATTCAAGCCATTTGGATGCCTTGTCCCTGAGTGAAAAAGGGAACAAGAGCAACCTATAGACATCTGGGTGGACTCCATTGGACTTCACTATGTCACAAATCCTCAAGAAGGTGGTCAAATGTTGATTAGGATCTTCTTGAGCACCTCCTCCAAATGAGAAGTTATTTTGCAGAAGAGTGATGAGCTGGGGTTTTAGCTCGAAATTGTTGGCATGTATGGTGGGCTTCTGAATGCTGCTTCCACAGTTTCCAAGATTAGGATTGATATAGGATTCTAAGACTCTCCTTTCTTGCCCAGTCCGATTTGCATGGCCTTCTCTGACATGATTGTGAGCTTCTTCTTCATGATTGTTCTCCATATTTTCTTCCATGCTGGGTTCAAAATACTCTTCCTCTTATTCCTCAGCACCAATAATCCTTTTCCCTCTTACTTCCATTCTTAGTCTCCAAAGGGTTCTTTCAGGTTCTGAATCAAAGGATGTTAAAGCTCCTTCTCTTCTCCCTGTCATACAACAAACAGATTGCACAACAGGAGATAAAATGAAGAAACTATTCTTGTTAGAGTAATTGTTAGTGTGAGTGATGCAAATTATCAAACAGTTAGTAGGTTAGTGAGCAGAATAGTAATCGAAGGAAGAAAAAAGAGGGTGCAGGGGGTGAGGAAGAAATTAAAATAAACTAAAAGGAATTAACTGAATAAACTAAACGAAAGGAAAAATGCTCAATCTAGTGATCTTCAAACTTAATCATTGTTGATTCAAAATCAATCCCCGGCAACAGTGCCATAAACTTGATGCATGAAAACTTGTCTCTCAACAAATTTTCCTTCGGCAAGAATACCGAATTATCGTCAAGTAAAACTCACAATAGAGTGAGGTCGAATCCCACAAGGATTGATTGGTCAAGCAACTTTAGTTAGAAGAATGTCCTAGTTGAGCTAAGCAGAATTTGGGTTGAGATGCAGAAATTTAAATGACTAGAAAGTAAATAACAGAAATTAAAGTGCAGAATCTTAAATGGAGTTTTGGGGTAATGAGCATGAATTTAAATGGCAGAAAGTAAACAGAATGGGTAAGATCAGAATTGGGGAAATCATTGGGTTCAGGAGATGTTGTATTCTCCGGACCAAGTTCATTCTCATCTCTCCCTCAATCAATGCATTCATTGATCTCCTTGGCAATCTTAAGTGATTGGATCCCAATTCCTTAGCAATCCAATCTCTCTAAGCTTGAACAATTGCCTAATTCCTTGATTTAATTGCTCATGGGAAGAGATGAAGTGTGGTCACTGATTATACCACATGTATTTCCAAATTAAAGTGTTGGGAGGATTACATGTCACTATATTAGCCTAGACCCCAATTTGGTCCAACATGAGAAAGCATTTCTAGCATGATCTCCTAATCCCTTTTCCAAGGCTCAAAGGAGATCCAATTATGGAGAGTTTCTTTTCCAAGACAACTAACCAATTGAATTAAGATCGAAAGCTTTCTAGTAAGATCAAGAGAAAAGAAAGAAGAAGAAGAATGAAAACTATAATTGATCCATCAAATTACAACAGAGCTTCCTAATCCAATGAAAGGGGTTTAGTTGTTCATAGCTCTAGAAATGAAAAATGGCAGAAAAGAAGAATACATGCTAAAAGTGCAGAAAAGTAAATCTATAGAGAGTAGTTCCCAAAAGTGCCAAGCTTCTCTAAAGTTCAAAACTACTCCTATATATTACTCCTCTTGATCTTCTAGTGAGTTCTTCAAGTCTTGGATGTGGGCTTTGGATCTTGAGTTGAAGTAGTTCTCATCTTTAGTGGGCCCAACTTGCAGAGAAAGATGATTTAGGCTTTAGGTAATTAGTGAGATTTAACGTTGATTTCCATTGTGGGCTCGAGAACGTTAATGGCATTAACTTTTTCCACTAACGTTCCAACCTCGTATATCCACGTTAAATCCAATGTTAGTGGTCTTAACGTGACCACTAACATTGCTTTCTCAAAACTTGGCTAACGTTATTGGGACTCACTTTTCCCAATAACGTTGGCTTATACCCCTTCGCAAATGTTAATGGGAATCACTTTTCCTATTAACGTTGCTTAGTGCCCCTATGTTCCTACGTTAGAGTCCACGTTAGTATAGCTAACGTGACTCTTAACGTAGGTGTGATCCACCTTCGAGAGCGTTAGTGACACTCACCTTTGTCACTAACGCTCCAAACGCCATGTCTTTTACGTTAGAACTCACATTAACTAAGTTAACGTGGCTCTTAACGTAGTAGTGAAGCCATCTCCCAACGTTAGTGACAAAAGTGAATGTCACTAACGTTGGTTCTTTGATCTCAACTCCACGTTAACTTTCATGTTAATAAGCTTAATGTGAAAAACGTAGGCAATGCTAAATGGTCCAACGTTAGTGACAAAAGTGAGTGTCACTAACGTTGGCTTGTGTTTCCTCTTCCATGTTAGAGTTCACGTTAACTAACTTAACGTGACTCTTAACGTGGATCATTGCCAAGTTCTCCAACGTTAATGGTGTTCAGTTTTACCATTAACGTTGGAGTTCCTTCTTCTTCTACGTTAACTACCACGTTAACTTAGTTAACGTGGCAAGTAACGTGAGCTTTGGGTGGCTTCGCAAGCGTTATTGGTGATCACTTTTCTCATTAACGTTGCAAGTTTTACCATTCCACGATAGTGTTCACGTTAACTAGGTTAACGTGAATACTAACGTGGTTCTCCCTTACTTTCTTTGCCCTGAAAACAAGCAATTAAAGTGCATCAAAGCTCTAGCCAAAGTCATGAGATTATGCATCATTAATTTATCATACAATTCTAGCAAAATACTCATGAAATTATGCAAAGTTCACAAAAGTTGCTTGAATCAATGTGTAAGTGTAATTTCATCCAAAACTTGCCTTATTCACTAAGAAAATGCATGAAACTATCCTAAAATAGTAAATAAAAGGTCAGTGAAACTGGCCTAGATGCCCTGGCATCAAAGACCACTAACGTGAAAGTTAACGTGGAGCTAAGATTGATGAGCCAACGTTAGTGACACTCACCTTTGTCACTAACGTTGGAGATGGCATTCATTACCACGTTAACCTAGTTAACATGAATTCTAACATGGAGAGTAGGGGCATTTGGAGCGTTAGTGACAAAGGTAAGTGTCACTAACGCTCTCGAAGATAGGCATGCCCACATTAAGAGTCACGTTAGTTAAACTAACGTGAACTCTAACGTAGGGAAAGAGGGGCATAAGGCAACGTTATTGGGAAAGGTAAGTCCCAATAACGCTTGCGAAAGTTCATAAGGCAATGTTAGTAGTCACGTTAGTGCCACTAACGTTGAAGTTAACGTTGACTATATGGGGTTGCAACGTTAGTGAAAAACGTGATTGCCACTAACGTTCTCGAACCCACAATTTCACTTAATGTTAACATCAGTAACGCCCATGCCTAACTCACACCTTTCTGCAAGCTGAGCCCTCTAATGATTGTAACTGCTTCAACTCAAGATCTAAGGCCCACAACCAAGACTTATAGAACTCACTAGAAGATCAAGAAGAGTAGTATATATAGGAGTTATTTTGAACTATAGAGGAGCTTGGCACTTTAGAGAACTACCCTCTGTATATTTACTTTTATGCATTTTAAAGCATGTATTCTTTTCTGCCATTTTCCATTTCTGGAGCTATGAACAACTAAACCCCTTTCATTGGGTTAGGGAGCTCTATTGTAATTTGATGGATCAATTATAGTTTTCATTCTTCTTCTTCTTTCTTCTCTTTTGATTTACTAGAAACTCTCCATAATTGGGTCTCCCCTGAGCCTTAGAAAAGGGATGAGGAGATCATGCTAGAAATGCTTTCTCGTGTTGGACCAAATTGGGGTCTGGGTGGATATAGTGACATGTAATCCTCCCAATACTTTGATTTGGAAATACATGTGGTATAATCAGTGACCATACTTCATCTCTTCCCATGAGTAATTAAATCTAGAAATTGGGCAATTGTTCAAGCTTAAAGAGATTGGATTGCCAAGGAATTGGGGTTCAATCATCTAAGATTGCCAAGGAGATCAATAGATGCATTGGTTGAGGGAGAGATGAAAATGAACTTGATCCAGAGAATACAACATCTCCTGAGCCCAATGAATTTCCCATTTCTGATCTTACCCATTCTCTTTACTTTCTGCCATTTATTTCCATGCTCACTTTCCCAAATTCCCATTTAAGATTCTATACTTTATTTTCTGCTATTTACTTTCCAGCTATTTAATTTTCTGCAAACTCTCAAACTATACCCTATTTAGCTCAACTAGCATATTCTTTCAACTAAAGTTGCTTGACCAATCAATCCCTATGGGATTCGACCTCACTCTATTGTGAGTTTTTACTTGACGACAATTCGGTATACTTGCTGAAGGGAAATTTGTTGAGAGACAAGTTTTTGTGCATCAAGTTTATGGCGCCGTTGCTGGGGATTAATTTTGTATCAACAATGATTAAGTTGGAAGTTCACTAGATTGAGCATTTTTTTTATTTTATTTGTTTACTTTATCTAGCCATTTACCTTCAGTTTATTCAGTTTGTTCCTCATCCCCTATACCCTCTCTGTTTTCTTTCTCTCTTTGTCATTATTTACAATTCTGCTCACTAACCCACTAACTGTTTGATAATTTGCACCACTCACACTAACAATCACTCTAACAAAAATAATCTCCTCATTTTAGTTCCTGTTGGTGTGCTTTCTTAGTTGTATGACAGGGAGAAGAGGCGGAGCTTCAACTTCCTTTGATTCAGAACCTGAGAGGTGGTGGACGAAATTGTGATACAAGAGTTCCAGGTACTGTTAGAGAAGCTTTTTCTTTCCACAACTCCGTTCAACTTAACCAGCAAGTGTACTGGGTCATCCAAGTAATACCTTACGTGAGTAAGGGTCGATCCCACAGAGATTGTTGGTATGAAGCAAGCTATGGTCACCTTGTAAATCTCAGTTAGGCAGATTAAATTGGTTTATGATGAGTTCGAAAATTAATAATAAAAAGAAAATAAAAAGGGATAGAAATACTTATGTAAAGCAATAGTGGGAATTTCAGATAAGTGTGTGAAGATGCTGTGCTCCTCTCAAATCTCTACTTTCTTATTACATTCATCCAATCCTTCTTACTCCTTTCCATGGCAAGCTATATGTAGGGCATCACCGTTGTCAATGGCTACATCCCATCCTCTCAGTGAAAACGTTCCTATGCTCTGTCACAGCACGGCTAATCATCTGTCGGTTCTCAATCAGGTTGGAATAAAATCCCTTGATTCTTTTGCGCTTGTCATCACGCCCAGCCTTCAGGAGTTTGAAGCTCGTCACAGTCATTCAATCACAGAATCCTACTCGGAATACCATAGACAAGGTTTAGACTATCCGGATCCTCATGAATCCCGCTATCTATCTAGCTTATACCACGAAGATTCTGTTGGGGAATCTAAGAGATATGCGCCCTGCCTAAAGTAGAACGGAAGTGGTTGTCAGTCATGCGCGTTCATAGGTGAGAATGATGATGAGTGTCACGGATCATCACATTCATCAAAGTTAAGTGTAACGTATATCTTGGAATAAGGATAGAAGAGAATTGAATAGAAAGTAATAATAATTGTATTGAAACTTGAGGTACAGCAAAGCTCCACACCCTTAATCTATGGTGTGCAGAAACTCCACCGTTGAAAATACATAAGTAAAAGGTTCAGGCATGGCCGAATGGCCAGCCCTCTCCATGATCAAGAAACTGAATAGTCAAAAGATTAAACTGTCAAAAGATGTCTAATACAATAGTTAAATGTCCTATATATACTAGACTAGCTACTAGGGTTTACATGAGTAAGTAATTGATGCATAAATCCACTTCTAGGGCCCACTTGGTGTATGCTTGGGATGAGCTTGATCTGTCCACGAGCTGAGGCTTTTCTTGGAGTTGAACTCCAAGTTATAACGTGTTTTGGGCGTTCAACTCCGGATCATGACGTTTTTCTGGCGTTTAACTCCAGACAGCAGCATGTACTTGGCGTTCAACGCCAAGTTACATCGTCAATTCCCGAATAAAGTATGGACTATTATATATTGCTAAAAGCTCTGGATGTCTACTTTCGAACACCGTTGAGAGCGCACCATTTGGAGTTCTGTAGCTCCAGAAAATCCATTTTTAGTGAAGGGATGTCAGATTCCAACAGCATCAGCAGTCCTTTTGTCAGCCTTTTTCAGAGTTTTGCTCAAATCCCTCAATTTCAGCCAGAAATTACCTGAAAACATAGAAAAACACACAAACTCATAGTAAAGTCCATAAATGTGAATTTAACATAAAAACTAATGAAAACATCCCTAAAAGTAGCTTGAACTTACTAAAAACTACCTAAAAATAATCCCAAAAAGCGTATAAGCTATCCGCTCATCACAACACCAAACTTAGATTGTTGCTTGTCCCCAAGCAACTGAAAATCAATTAGGATAAAAAGAAGAGAATATACTATAAATTCCAAAATATCAATGAATATTAATTATAATTAGATGAGCGGGACTTGTAGCTTTTTGCTTCTGAACAGTTTTGGCATCTCACTTTTTCCTTTGAAGTTTAGAATGATTGGCTTCTCTATGAACTTAGAATTTCGGATAGTGTTATTGACTTTCCTAGTTGAGCATGTTGATTCTTGAACACAGCTACTTATGAGTCTTGGCCGTGGCCCTAAGCATTTTGTTTTCCAGTATTACCACCGGATACATAAATGCCACAGACACATAACTGGGTGAACCTTTTCAGATTGTGACTCAGCTTTGCTAGAGTCCCCAGTTAGAGGTGTCCAGAGCTCTTAAGCACACTCTTTTTGCTTTGGATCACGACTTTAACCACTCAGTCTCAAGCTTTTCACTTGGGCCTTCATGACACAAGCACATGGTTAGGGACAGCTTGATTTAGCCGCTTAGGCCTGGATTTTATTTCCTTAGGCCCTCCTATCCATTGATGCTCAAAGCCTTGGATCCTTTTTACCCTTGCCTTTTGGTTTTAAGGGCTATTGGCTTTTTCTGCTTGCTTTTTTCTTTTTCTTTCTATTTTTTTCGCCATTTTTTCTTCTTTTTTTCTTCGCAAGCTTTTTACTTTTCACTGCTTTTTCTTGCTTCAAGAATCAATTTCATGATTTTTCAGATCATCAATAACATTTCTCTTTGTTCATCATTCTTTCAAGAGCCAACAGTTTTAACATTCATAAACAACAAGATCAAAAATATACACTGTTCAAGCATTCATTCAGAAAACAAAAAGTATTGTCACCACATCAATATAATTAAATTAAATTCAATGATAAATTCAAAATTCATGTACTTCTTGTTCTTTTGAATTAAAACATTTTTCATTTAAGAGAGGTGAAGGATTAATGGATTTTATTCATAGCTTTAAGACATAGTTACTACATACTAATGGTAGAGACACAAAACATAGATAAACACAACATAAAAACCGAAAAACAGAAAGAAATAAGAACAAGGAATGAATCCACCTTAGTGGCGTCTTCTTCTTGAAGGACCAACAATGTCCTTAAGCTCTTCTATGTCCCTTCCTTGCCTTTGTTGCTCCTCCCTCATTGCCCTTTGATCTTCTTTTATTTCTTGGAGAATGATAGAGTGCTCATGATGTTCCACCCTTAATTGTTCCACATTGTGGCTCAAATCTTCTAAGGAAGTGTTGATTTGCTCCCAATAGTTGTTGGGAGGAAAGTGCATCCCTTGAGGCATCTCAGGGATTTCTTGATGATGAGCTTCCTCATGCATCTCTTGAGATCCGTGGAGGGTCTCTCTTGCTTGCTCCATCCTCTTCTTGGTGATGGGCTTATCTTCTTCAATGGAGATGTCTCCTTCTATGATAACTTCAGCTGAGTAACATAGATGGCCAATAAGGTGAGGAAAAGCTAGCCGTGCCATGGTGGAGGACTTGTCGTCTATTTTGTAGATTTCATTGGAGATAACCTCATGAACTTCTACTTCCTCTCCAATCATGATGCTTTGAATCATGATGGCCCGATCCACATTAACTTCAGATCGGTTGCTAGTAGGAATGATGGAGCGTTGAATGAACTCCAACCATCCTCTAGCCACAGGCTTGAGGTCCAGTCTTCTTAGTTGAACTGGCTTGCCTTTGGAGTCTATTCTCCATTGAGCTCTTTCCACACATATGTCCATTAGGACTTGGTCCAATCTTGGATTAAAGTTGACCTTTCTAGTGTAGGGGCGTTCATCTTCTTGCATCATGGGCAAGTGAAACGCCAACCTCACATTTTCCGGACTAAAATCTAAGTATTTTCCCCGAACCATTGTGAGATAATTCTTTGGATTCGGGTTCATACTTTGATCATGGTTCCTAGTGATCCATGCATTGGCATAGAACTCTTGAACCATTAAGATTCCGACTTGTTGCATGGGGTTGGTTAAGACTTCCCAACCTCTTCTTTGGATTTCATGTCGGATCTCCGGATACTCATTTTTCTTGAGCTTGAAAGGGACCTCAGGGATCACCTTCTTCTTTGCCACAACATCATAGAAGTGGTCTTGATGGCTCTTGGAGATGAATCTTTCCATCTCCCATGACTCGGAGGTGAAAGCTTTTGTCTTCCCTTTTCTTTTTCTAGAGGATTCTCCGGCCTTAGGTGCCATTGATGGTAATGGAAAATAAAAAAGATTGTGCTTTAACCACACCAAACTTAAAATATTGCTCGTCCTCGAGCAATAGAAGAAAGAAGAGAAGAAGAAGAAGAAGAAGTAGAAGAAAATATGGTAGAGGGGAAGAGATGTAGGTTCGGCCTAGGTGAAGAAGAAGGGGTTGTGTTGTGTGAAAATGAAGTAGAATGGAAGGGTATATATAGGGAGAGGGGGTAGTGTTTGTTCGGCCATTTAGGGTGGGAATGGGTGGGAAAATGGTTTTGAATTTTGGAAGGTAGGTGGGGTTTATGGGGAAGAGTGGATGGATGTGATTGGTGAAGGGGGTGATTGGGAAGAGGAATTGAGGTGATTGGTGAAGAGTGTTGGGAAGTGTGACATGGGGAATACAAATCACAAAAATAGGATTAGGAGGTAAGGTGGGAATATAGTAGGTGGGGATCCTGTGGGGTCCACAGATCCTGAGGTGTCAAGGAATTCCATCCCTTCACCAAATAGGCATGTAAAATGCCTTTGCACACTATTCTGGCGTTTAAACGCCCATTGGTGCACGTTCTGGGCGTTCAACGCCCATGTAAAGCATGTTTCTGGCGTTGAACGCCAGTTTCATGCTTGTTACTGGCGTTCAACGCCAGCTTTTCTTCTCTAGGCCCATTCCTGGTGTTCAGCGCCAGAATGTTGCTTGTTTATGGCGTTCAGCGCCAGAATGATGCTCTGTTCTGGCGTTGAACGCTGGCCAGATGCATCTTACTGGCGTTGAACGCCAGCCTGTGCGTCCTCCAGGGTGTGAATTTTTTCTTCTGCTATTTTTGATTCTGTTTTTAATTTTTATGATTTTTACCTAATAAAACATAAAGTAATAATAAAATAAAAATTAGATAAATAAAATTGGGTTGCCTCCCAACAAGCACTTCTTTAATGTCAATAGCTTGACAGTGGCTCTCATGGAGCCACAAAGGTGATCAGGTCAATGTTGTATAGTCCCAGCACCAAACTTAGAGTTTGGATATGGGATCTTAACACCAAACTTAGAGTTTGGTTGTGGCCTCACAACACCAAACTTAGAGTTTGACTGTGGGGGCTCTCCTTGACTCTGAACTGAGAGAAGCTCTTCATGCTTACTCTCTTTTGTCACAGAGAGATGGCCTTGTGCCTTAAACACAAGGTAGTCCCCATTCAATTGAAGGACTAATTCACCTCTGTTGACATCTATCACAGCTTCTGCTGTGGCTAGGAAAGGTCTTCCGAGGATGATGCATTCATCCTCTTCCTTCCTAATGTCTAAGATTATGAAATCAACAGGGATGTAAAGGCCTTCAACATTTACTAACACGTCCTCCACTATTCCATATGCTTGTCTCAATGATTTGTCTGCCAATTGTAATGAGAACAAGGCAGGTTGTACCTCAATGATCACCAGCTTCTCCATTACAGAGAGTGGCATAAGATTTATCCCTGACCTTAGATCACATAGAGCCTTTTCGAAGGTCATGGTGCCTATGGTACAAGGTATTAAGAACTTGCCAGGATCTTGTCTCTTTTGAGGTAAAGTTTTCTGAATCCAGGTATCTAGTTCATTAATGAGCAAGGGAGGTTCACTTTCCCAAGTCTCATTACCAAACAACTTGGCATTCAGTTTCATGATAGCTCCTAAATATTGAGCAACCTGCTCTCCAGTCACATCTTCATCCTCTTCAGAGGAAGAATAGTCTTCAGAGCTCATGAATGGCAGAAGAAGATTTAATGGAATCTCTATGGTCTCTGTATGAGCCTCAGATTCCTTTGGATCCTTAATAGGAAACTCCTTCTTGCTTGAAGGACGTCCCAGGAGATCTTCCTCACTAGGATTTTCGTCCTCCTCCTCCCTTGTGCATTCGGCCACATTGATCACATCAATGGCCTTGCACTCTCCTTTTGGATTCACTTCTATATTGCTTGGGAGAATACTGGGAGGAGTTTCAATGACTTTCTTACTCAGCTGGCCCACTTGTGCCTCCAGATTTCTGATGGAGGATCTTATTTCATTCATGAAACTGAAAGTGGCCTTTGACAGATCAGAGACTAGATTGGCTAAATTAGAAGTGTTTTGTTCAGAATTCTCTGTCTACTGCCGAGAAGATGATGGATATGGCTTGCTATTGCTAAGCCTAGTGCGTCCACCATTGTTAAAGCCTTGTTGAGGCTTTTGTTGATCCTTCCATGAGAAATTTGGATGATTTCTCCATGATGAGTTATAGGTGTTTCCATAAGGTTCACCCATGTAATTAACGTCTGCCATGGCAGGGTTTTCAGGATCATAAGCTTCTTCAAAAGTTCCCTCTTTAGTACTGTGGGATGCATGTTGCCATCCATTTAGATTTTGAGAGATCATGTTGACCTGTTGAGTCAACACTTTGTTCTGAGCCAATATGGCATTCAGAGCATCAATTTCAAGAACTCCTTTCTTCTAAGGTATCCCATTATTCACGGAGTTCCTCTCAGAAGTGTACATGAATTGGTTGTTTGCAACCATGTCAATGAGTTCTTGAGCCTCTTCAGGCGTTTTCTTTAGGTGAATAGATCCACCTGCAGAATGGTCCAATGACGTTTTCGAAAATTCAGACAGGCCATAATAGAATATATCTAATATGGTCCATCCTGAAAACATGTCAGATGGACATCTTTTGGTCAGCTGCTTGTATCTTTTCCAAGCCTCATAGAGGGATTCACCATCTTTTTGTTTGAAGGTTTGAACATCCACTCTCAGCTTGCTCAGCTTTTGAGGAGGAAAGAATTTGTCCAAGAAGGCAGTGACCAGCTTATCCTAGGAGTCCAGGCTATCCTTGGGTTGTGAATCCAACCATATTCTAGCTCTGTCTCTTACAGCAAAAGGGAAAAGCATGAGTCTGTAGACGTCAGGATCAACTCGATTCGTCTTTATAGTCTCACAGATCTGCAAGAACTCAGTTAAAAACTGGTAAGGATCTTCAGATGGAAGTCCATAAAACTTGCAGTTTTGTTGCATTAAGGCAACTAGCTGAGGTTTCAGCTCAAAATTATTGGCTCCAATGGCAGGAATGGAGATGCTTCTTCCATCAAACTTGGACGTTGGCTTTGTGAAGTCACCAAGCATTGTCCTTGCATTATTATTATTTTCAGCTGCCATCTCCTTCTCTTGTTCGAATATTTCTGAAAGGTTACCTTTAGATTGTTGTAACTTAGCTTCTCTTAATTTTCTCTTCAGAGTCCTTTCAGGTTCTGGATCTATTTCAACAAGAGTGCCTTTATCCTTGTTCCTGCTCATATGAAAGAGAAGAAAACAAGAAAAGAAGAGGAATCCTCTATGTCACAGTATAGAGATTCCTTTATGTTAGTAGAAGAAGAAAGGGGGGAAGAAAGTAGAAGAGGGGGTTCGGATATTTAGGTGAAGAGAGGTGAAGAGAAGTGTTAGTAATTAAATAAATAAATAGAATAGGAAAAGAGAGGGAGAATTTCTAAAACAATTTTGAAAAAGGGGTTAGTAATTTTCGAAAATTAGATATAAGACATAATTGAAATTAAAATTTAAAACAAAAAGAATTTTTTTGAAAAAGAGATGAGATATTTTCGAAAATTAGAGAGGGAAAAGTAGTTAGTTGGTTTTAAAAAAGATAAGAGACAAACAAAAAGTCAAAGAGTTAGTTGAAAAAGATATTAAAATCAAATTTGAAAAGATAAGAAGATAAGAGGTTAGATAAGATATTTTGAAATCAAATTTTGAAAAAGATAAAATTTTTGAAAAAGATATGATAAAAGATAGAAAGATTTAATTTTTAAATTTAAAATTACTTACTTCACTAACAAGAAACTTCAAGATAAGATTCTAGAACTTAAAGATTGAACCTTTCTTAACAAGAAAGTAACAAACTTAAAATTTTTGAATCAATCACATTAATTGTTAGCTAATAAGATATAAAGATAAGAAAAAGATTTTGAAAATATTTTGAAAAAGATTTTTGGAATTTTTCGAAAATAATAAAAATGAAAAAGATATAATTTTTGAAAAAAAGATTTTGAAAAGATAAGATTTTTAAAATTGAAATTTTGACTTGACTTGTAAGAAACAACTAATTTTTAAAAATTTTTGACCAAGTCAACCCTAAATTTCGAAAATTTGGAGGGAAATAAAGAAAAGATATTTTTTTTTATTTTTGAATATTTTAATTATGGGAGAGAAAAACAACAAAAATACTCAATGCATGAAATTTTTAGATCAAAACAATGAATGCATGCAAGAATGCTATGAATGTCAAGATGAACACCAAGAACACTTTGAAGATCATGATGAACATCAAGAACACAATTTTGAAAAATTTTTGATGCAAAGAAAACATGCAAGACGCCAAACTTAGAAATTTTTAATGCTTGAAAAATATGAATGCAAAGATGCACATGAAAAACAACAAACAACACTAAACAAGAAATCATCAAGATCAAACAAGAAGACTTGTCAAGAACAACTTGAAGATCATGAAGAACACTATGAATGCATGGAATTTTCGAAAAATGCAAGAAAAAATTTTAAAAGCATGCAATTGACATCAAACTTAAAATTTGATTCAAGACTCAAACAAGAACACAAAATATTTTTGGTTTTTATGATTTTATGAATTTTTTTTGGATTTTTATTAATTTATTTTCGAAAATATTTTTGGAAAAACGAAAAAGAAAAATTTTGAAAAAGTTTTTGAAAAGAAAATTACCTAATCTGAGCAACAAGATGAACCGTCAGTTGTCCATACTCGAACAATCTCCGGCAACGGCGCCAAAAACTTGGTGGACGAAATTGTGATACAAGAGTTCCAGGTACTGTTAGAGAAGCTTTTTCTTTCCACAACTCCGTTCAACTTAACCAGCATGTGTACTGGGTCATCCAAGTAATACCTTACGTGAGTAAGGGTCGATCCCACAGAGATTGTTGGTATGAAGCAAGCTATGGTCATCTTGTAAATCTCAGTTAGGCAGATTAAATTGGTTTATGATGAGTTCGAAAACTAATAATAAAAAGAAAATAAAAAGGGATAGAAATACTTATGTAAAGCAATAGTGGGAATTTCAGACAAGTGTGTGAAGATGCTGTGCTCCTCTCAAATCTCTACTTTCTTATTACATTCATCCAATCCTTCTTACTCTTTTCCATGGCAAGCTGTATGTAGGGCATCACCGTTGTCAATGGCTATATCCCATCCTCTCAGTGAAAACATTCCTATGCTCTATCACAGCACGGCTAATCATCTGTCGGTTCTCAATCAGGTTGGAATAGAATCCTTTGATTCTTTTGCGCTTGTCATCACGCCCAGCCTTCAGGAGTTTGAAGCTCGTCACAGTCATTCAATCACAGAATCCTACTCAAAAAACCATAGACAAGGTTTAGACTTTCCGGATCCTCATGAATTCCGCCATCTATCTAGCTTATACCACGAAGATTCTGTTGGGGAATCTAAGAGATAAGCGCCCTGCCTAAAGTAGAACGGAAGTGGTTGTCAGTCATGCGCGTTCATAGGTGAGAATGATGATGAGTGTCACGGATCATCACATTCATCAAAGTTAAGTGTAACGTATATCTTGGAATAAGGATAGAAGAGAATTGAATAGAAAGTAATAATAATTGTATTGAAACTTGAGGTACAGCAAAGCTCCACACCCTTAATCTATGGTGTGCAGAAACTCCACCGTTGAAAATACATAAGTAAAAGGTTCAGGCATGGCCGAATGGCCAGCCCTCTCCATGATCAAGAGACCGAATAGTCAAAAGATTAAACTATCAAAAGATGTCTAATACAATAGTTAAATGTCCTATATATACTAGACTAGCTACTAGGGTTTACATGAGTAAGTAATTGATGCATAAATCCACTTCCGGGGCCCACTTGGTGTATGCTTGGGCTGAGCTTGATCTGTCCACGAGCTGAGGCTTTTCTTGGAGTTGAACTCCAAGTTATAACATGTTTTGGGCGTTCAACTCCGGATCATGACGTTTTTCTGGCGTTTAACTCCAGACAGCAGCATGTACTTGACGTTCAACGCCAAGTTACGTCGTCAATTCCCGAATAAAGTATGGACTATTATATATTGCTGGAAAGCTCTGGATGTCGACTTTCCAACGCCATTGAGAGCGCGCCATTTGGAGTTCTGTAGCTCTAGAAAATCCATTTCGAGTGCAGGGAGGTCAGATTCCAACAGCATCAGCAGTCCTTTTGTCAGCCTTTTTCAGAGTTTTGCTCAAATCCCTCAATTTCAGCCAGAAATTACCTGAAATCACAGAAAAACACACAAACTCATAGTAAAGTCCAGAAATGTGAATTTAACATAAAAACGAATGAAAACATCCCTAAAATTAGCTTGAACTTACTAAAAACTACCTAAAAACAATGCCAAAAAGCGTATAAATTATCCGCTCATCAAGAGGACCCTCGAAAGAGAAAGGAGGGAAGCAAGAGGGAAAAGAGTTGTTGGTGCTAAGAAAGAGAAAGAGTATTTTGAAACAAACATGGAGGAGAACTTGGAAAACAACCATGAAGCAGAAGCTCACAACCATGTCAGAGAAGGCCCTGCAAATCATGCTTGGCAAGAAAGGAGAGTTCTAGGCTCTTACAACAATCCAAATCCAGGAAACTGTGGAAGTAGCATCCAAAAGCCCACTATACATGCCAACAACTTTGAATTAAAACCCCAACTCATCACCCTTATTCAGAACAACTACTCATTTGGAGGAAGTGCCCAAGAAGACCCCAATCAACATCTAACCACGTTCCTGCGAATATGTGACACTGTGAAGTCTAATGGAGTCCACCCAGATGTCTATAGGCTGCTTTTGTTCCCTTTTTCACTCATGGACAAAGCATCCAAGTGGTTGGAGTCCTTCCCAAAGTAGAGCTTAACAAATTGGAAAGATGTGGTGAACAAATTTTTGGCAAGATTCTACCCTCCTCAAAGAATTAACAGGCTGAGAGCTGAGGTGCAAACTTTCAGGCAACAAGATGGTGAGACTCTCTATGAGGCATGGGAGAGATTCAAGGACTTAACAAGAAGATGCCCACCAGACATGTTGATGGGTTCAGCTTCACATTTTCTATGAAGGTCTCTCTTATGAGTCAAAGAAGGCTGTAGACCATTCCTCAGGGGGCTCTCTAAACAAGAAGAAAACCATTGAAGAAGCCATAGATGTCATTGAGACGGTAGCTGAGAATGACTACTTCTATGCTTCTGAAAGAAGCAACACTCGAGGAGTGATGGAGCTGAATCACATGGATGCATTGCTGGCTCAAAATAAGATGATCACCAAGCAGCTAGCAGATCTTACCAAGAAGGTGGAGGAAAACAAAGTTACAGCAGTCATCACTTCATCACCAGCTCAAGAAGGAGTGAATGTAGGGGAAGAAGGTGACTGGGAACAAGCCAATTATGTTGGGAACTCACCCAGAAAAATCCATGATCCATACTCCAAAACTTACAATTTTGGATGGAGAAATCACCCCAATTTTGGGTGGAGAAATCAACAAGACCAAGGCTAAGACCAGAGACGCCACAACCACAATTTTAACAACAATGTAACTCACCAACATACCTCACAGAGATTCTATCAACAACCACCTAATCTCACCCCACCATCACTAACCGAGGATAGACTTTCAAAGATTGAGACTCTACTTGAAGACATATGTAGAGAAGTTAAAGACAATAAGGTGTTTTAAGGATAAAATGCGAGCCAATATCAAAAACCAAGGGGAAACCATCAAGAGACTGGAGTCCCAAGTAGGGTATCTATCTCAATAAATTCCCAAACCCACTGATGGATTTCCCAGCAACACGGAGAAGAATCCAAGAGGAGAAACAAGGAAGGTCAGGTGGGAAGAATGTAAGATGATCACGACAAGTGATGAGAGGAGTGTGGAGGAAGTAGACATACAAACAGAACACCTCCAAGACAGTCCGAAGGAAAATCATGCACCCCAACCCATACTCAGGGAAGAGCTAAAGAAAGGGGAGATCCTGAATCCATATGCACCCTTCCCCCAAAGGCTTAAGGATGGTGTAGCAGGGAGAATGTATTCAAGGTTCCTCGACATGTTTGCATCTCTTGATGTAAATATACCATTCATTAAGGCCCTCCAGTAAATGCCCTCCTACATCAAGTATATAAAGGAGCTATTGGCCAAAAAGAGTTCATTGAAGGGTGGACAGACAATAAAGATGAATAGGGAGTGTAGTGCTCTTATCCAAATAGGGCCACCTACAAAGAAGAAGGACCTAGGGAGTTTTCACATTCCTTGTGCTATAGGAGAGACAATGTTTGATAAAGGGCTCTGGGACCTGGAGCAAGCATCAACTTAATGCCTCTGTCCCTCATGAAAAATCTCTAAATCAATGAGCTAACACCTACAGACGTAATCATCAAACTGGCTGACAAAACCCAAAAATAGGCAATAGGAGTGGTTGAGAATGTGTTAGTGAAGGTTGGGAACTACTTTCTTCCCACAGGCTTTGTTATCCTGGAAATAGAAGAGAATCCCAGTCACCCCATCATTCTGGGAAGGCCATTCTTAGCCACAGCCAGAGCACTTATAGATGTGGAGTGAAGAGAGCTAGTATTGAGAATACATGATGAGCAGCTCACCTTCAATGTTTTCAAACCCTCACAAGAAGCAGATTATGATAACAAAAAGTCAGAGGAAGAGCACAAGAAAGAGCTGATGGAAGAGACAAGCATGGGAGCACAAGTACCACACCTGAAAACCCCCCATTGGTAACAACCAGTGTGATTAGAAAGAGAAACAACCAAGTGTAATCCAAGAGGAACTAAAACCATCAAAGTCATATGAGACAAGCAATATAACTGTTCCGGGGGTTACCTGAAACGTGCAACTCGGTCGTCTTAGAGAGGCCCGAGGTGGGGGGATTGATGACCCGAGCTTGATGTGCAGAGTGGTTGGTGGTTGTACCTGCAATGACACTCCGATGCTTAAGTTAGCATGGGTCCAAGCAGATATTTGAGTGGAATTAGAGTGTGAGTTATACCTGGGTGCTCCAGTGTATTTATAATAGTTGGCCGTGATCTTCCCTGGATAAGATATTCTTATCTTATCTTATCTTTTGGGAGTTTTATCCCTATCTTTGTGGAACCGCCTTTCCTAGGCCTTTTCGGCCTTTAGGTTTTGGGCTGCGTTCCTTCTGATGGGCCTTCTTAGCTTTGTTGTCCGAGGTCCGACCTCAGGCGTGGGCCTTTGGGACGAGGTCGGACCTTTCATGGATTTTGCCGAGTTTGGAGGAGCTCGGTCAGGGTATGAACAGTGCCCCTGCCCGAGTTCGTCCTTTTTGAGAGGTCGAGCTCGGGCATAGTAGTTTTTCAAAATTTCAAAAATGGCCGTTCCTGCATTTATTGCATTTTACCGTTTCTCCTCGATTTCCGTTCGGGCTCTGTGAAGGCATTATTTATTTGCCCCTTTCCCCCTTTTCTTCGTTTATTCTGTTCCCTTCCTTTTTTCTGAGTTTTCGCGATTCTCCTTTTTTGAGCATCGCTTCCTTTTTCTTTGTTCTTCTTCCCTGAATCTTTCCGCGTGTCTTTCCGGGGTTTCCTCTGTGCCGCCATTCGTCGTCCTCGTTTCTTTCTTTCCAGGTTTGTTCCCATCTCTTTTCTTGTGTACATATGCTTCTGTTTCTTTTTCTCTATGCCTGGGTTGCCCCGAAAAGAGGCGCCGCCAGTTGTTTGTACATGGGGGGGACTCTTTTTTGTTCTCTGGTATTTTGCTCCGGGTTGCTGTATTTTCTTCTAAGAGATCTTTGTTTTTTGCTTTGCTGAATGGGTTTTTGCTGTCTGCTTTTATGTGATTTTGCTTGCTGTTGTATCCTTCTTTGTAGGCAAGAATTTTATGTCTCGAAAGGTTCTTCAAGCGATGTCAACCAAGATTCCAAGTGGTCTTGGTTGGGTAGATCCTGTTCCTCTAAGAGTCCCTTCTGTGGTAGATTCTGAGTATTTAGCTAGGTTTCGTAGGCAATGTAGCATATGTGAAGATAGAGAGTCTGAGAGGGATTATGAACTAGTAGCCCCGGATTCCGAGGAGAGAGTGTGCTTCCCGCCCTTAGATAGTTCCGAGAAGCTCTTCTTTTATGCTTATGATTGCTTTTTCTCTAAGCTGAGTGTCCGACTTCCTTTTACCGACCTGGAGTCCGAGGTGTTATGGTCTTGTAACCTTGCCCCTACGCAGCTCCATCCAAATTCTTGGGCATTTTTAAAGCTGTTCCAACTTTTGTGTTAGTTTTTGGGTGTCTCTCCCTCTATTTCTCTTTTTTCCTATTTGTTTGTGTTGACGAAGCCGGGGTCGGGTGGAGGGAAGGTATCCTGGGTCTCTTTTAGGGCTAACCAGGGAAGAAAGTTTTGTACCCTGTATGATGAGTCCTTTCATGATTTTAAGAACTTTTATTTTAAGGTCCGGGCTACTGGAGACGTCCGACCTTTCTTTCTAGATGAGAGTGGGGAGCCTTCTTTTCCTCTTTGTTGGCAGGAGAATGTAGTGTCTGTTAAGTATACCCTTGAGAGTCTAGATGAGGTGGAGCAGGCTTTTGTGGGTGTGGTGAGCAGTTTATGGGGTCGGGCACCTCACTTGGACACGAAGAAAATGTTGGGAGATCCAAGCCTTCTCCGTTCCGAGTTAGGTAGTTCCCGACCTCTTCCGAAATTCATCTTTTTTAGTATTTTGGTTTTGCTTGTTTTTGGTAGAATTTCTGTTGTGGTAATCCTTTTCTTTATTTCTTGCAGAGATGTCTTCTCAGGCGGATTCCATGAAATTCCTTCGTCGGACGAAGAAGTCTGTGGCTGCTCGGAATATTGAGGCCGGGGAGGCTTCTGCCCGATCTTCTCCACAGAAGACTACTGTGGGTGTTCAGACTCGGTCGAAGACTATTCCGACTCCCCAGTTCCGAGCTATAAGTCAGGATCCTCCGACCTCTGGGCCTGCTACTTCTTCTCCTCCTCCGTTCTCGGGTCCTCCTCCCAAGAAACAGAAGACCTCTCAAGAGCTTGCCGGTTTCAATGATAAGGACTTTGATGCTCTTGGTTGGATTGAGCAGCATATTCTCCCTCAGACCTTTATTTCTACTGATGATGTGTCTATGGAGCATCATTTTCAGTATATGGCGCGGAGCTGTGTCCGGATGGCTAGTCTTCATGCCGCTATTGCCCGGGAGTTCAAGAAATCCCCCATTGGTGCGACCAGCTCCCGACTTGAGAAGGCTCAGTCTGAGCTTGATAAGATTAGTCAACTGAAGGCTGCCAGGATTACTGAGCTGGAGGCCTCCTTGGAGAAAGAGAAAACTAAAGCTACCGCGGCTGTGGTGGCAGCGAAGACATCTGAGGAGATGGCGAAGGTGGCGACGGAGAATTATACTCGGTTATATGCCGAGCTTGTGGAGACAAAGGAGAAGTTGCAATCTGCTCGGGATGATTTTTACGAGCTAGAAGGTCATGTGGCCAAGGGTATGGATGCTATGTTTGAGAATTTGAAGGCTCAGGTCCGAGTTCTTGATCCCGACCTAGATCTGAGCTTATTCAGTACGGATAACGTCGTTGTGGAGGGAAAGATTGTTCCTGCTCCTACCGAGGATGAGGTTTCGATGTCCGACCCCAAAGTTCCGGTTGAGAACCCGACTTCACCTTTGGTCGGGGATGGATCTGGTGTGGAGGTTTCAAACCGGGATGACGTTGCTGTCGATGCAGTCCCGATATCTATGTTTCCTCCGCAGCCTGCTGTTGATGTGGAGTCCGGAAAGGACCTTGATCCTCTGTAATTTTTTTGGCGTTTTGCCCGGCCTGTGGGCTTTTTTGTTTTTGGATGCTTTGGACACCTTTTGCTTTATTTAGCTACTTGTAGTAACTTTATTATGCGGTGTTTTTGTTCGCGTTTTGACTTTTTGTTTCCGCTTTTGTGCTTTTTAGTTGTTTTCGGATAACAACTTTTTAGCTAGCGTTTTGAAACTTCCTTTGCTTTCGTTCTTTCGCTTGTACTTTTTAGTTGTTTTTTGTAAAGCAACTTTTTAGTAAGCGTTTTCTGGACTTCCTTTGATTTCGTTCTTTCGCTTGTACTTTTCAGTTGTTTTTTGTAAAGCAACTTTTTAGTAAGCGTTTTCTGGACTTCCTTTGATTTCGTTCTTTCGCTTTGTACTTTTTAGTTGTTTTTTGCAAAGCAACTTTTTAGTAAGCGTTTTCTGGACTTCCTTTGATTTCGTTCTTTCGCTTTGTACTTTTTAGTTGTTTTTTGCAAAGCAACTTTTTAGTAAGCGTTTTTCGAAATCTTGGTTCTTGCCGTTTTAAGGCTTCTTTCTTGGGTCCGAGCTTTTTCTCGGACCTCGGGTGCTCGAGTACCTCCTTTTTGTTGGGTCCGACTTTGTCGTTGGTCGGCTTTTTTAAGTTATTTCTGTAATCTCTTTTTTTTGGCTTTTCGAGCCATTTCAGAGTTACTTTATAACTTTCCCTTTGTTGGGTCCGACCTTGTCGTTGGTCGGCCTTCTAAGTTATTTTTGTAATCTCTTTTTATTTGGCCTTTTGAGCCTTTTCAGAGTTACTTTATAACTTCTCACATTAATTTGAACCTCGTCGCTTTATCTTTGCCGACCTTGTATGGTCTTTTGGCAAATGATTTTTTGCGTTTTGCCGAGCATAAATTAATGCGCCTTGGTGGGGTACTTTCTAGGATTTGTTTCATCATGAGGAAGAAGAAAAGAAAATAGAGAAATTTGATTAGTATTTAAAAAAGAAAGAATATTTACAGAGTGTTTACCCTTTGACTAGGTTGGGTGTCTTACTTAACCGGGTGTCTCATTAAAAAACCCTTGTAGGGAAAAAGAGTACACCTCGGGTTAAGTTTTTCTAGCTGTAGTACCGCCTTAGATTACAGGCGTGCCAGGCCCTGGGCAGCTCATTGCCTTCTAGGTCGGATACTTTGTAGTAGCCTGCCCCTAAGACTTCTGTTACCTTGTAGGGTCCTTTCCAATTTGCAGCTAGCTTTCATTCTCCCGACTTTTGTGTTCCGATGTCATTTCGGATTAGAATCAGGTCGTGAATGGAGAAGCTTCGCTTTATTACTTTCTGATTGTATCTGAGGGCCGTTCGTCATTTTAAGGCTTCTTCTCGGATTCGGGCTCTTTCTCGGACCTCGGGGAGGAGGTCGAGTTCTTCCCTTTGTGCCTGTGGGTTGCCTCCTTCGTTGTAGAAGATGACTCTGGGTGACCCTTCATCTATTTCGATAGGAATCATTGCCTCCATCCCGTAAGCTAGTCGGAATGGGGATTCTCCCGTTGTAGAGTGTGGGGTTGTCCGATATGCCCATAGTACCTGGGGGAGTTCCTCGGCCCATGCCCCTTTGGCCTCTTGGAGTCTTCGCTTTAACCCGGCCAAGATGACTTTATTTGCAGCCTCTGCTTGTCCATTGGCTTGTGGGTGCTCGACCGATGTGAATTGCTGTTTGATTTTTAGTTCGGCCACCAAGTTCTGAAAACTTGTGTCCGTGAACTGTGTTCCATTGTCTGTTGTGATGGAGTAGGGGACTCCGAACCTTGTGACAATGTTTTTGTATAGGAATTTGCGACTTTTCTGAGCCGTAATGGTGGCTAAGGGTTCAGCTTCGATCCATTTTGTGAAGTAGTCGACCTCTACTATGAGGTATTTGACTTGCCCCGGTCCTTGGGGGAATGGGCCGAGTAGGTCTAGTCCCCATTTTGCGAAGGGACATGGTGCGGTGATGCTGATAAAGTCTTCGGGTGGTGCCTTGTGAAAATTTGCGTGTTTTTGACAGGGGGGCATATTTTCACAAATTCCGTTGCGTCTCTTTGCAAGGTCGGCCAGTAGAACCCGGCCCGGACTACTTTCTTGGATAATGCCCGAGCTCCGAGATGGTTCCCATACATGCCTCCGTGGACTTCTTCGAGGACGCTCTTTGTTTCTGAGGTCGGGACGCACCTAAGGAGGGGGTTTGAGAATCCTCTTCTGTATAATACGTCGTGAATTAGTGTATAATTTTGGGCGTCTTTCGTGAGTCTTTTAGCTTCCTTTCTTTCGGTGGGGAGAGTTCCCGACTTCAGGTAGTTGAGTATGGGGGTCATCCATCCTTGCTGTTGGTTGGATATATTTAGCGTTTCTTCCTCTTTTATCACGGAGGGGGATTGTAAGGTTTCCTGGAGGAGACTTCTGTTGTTGCCTCCGGGCTTGGTGCTGGCGAGTTTTGAGAGGGCGTCCGCCCGGGCGTTTTGCTCCCGAGGTATATGCTGGATCTGTATTTCTGAAAAGTGGCGTAATTGTGCCTGTGTTTGGTCTAGGTATTTTTTGATAGTTGGGTCTTTGGCCTGGTAGCTTCCATTTACTTGTGATGTGACGACCTGGGAATCGCTGAAGATCGTGATTTTCTGGGCTCCGACCTCTTCGGCTAGTTTTAGACCTGCTAGTAGGGCCTCGTATTCGGCCTGGTTGTTCGAAGCCTGGAACTCAAATTTTAGGGATAGTTCTATCCGTGTTCCTTGGTCGCTTTCGAGTATAACCCCGGCTCCGCTTCCTGTTTTGTTTGAGGACCCGTCGACATACAGGTTCCATGAGAGTGGGGTTCCAGGGGTCTCAGTGTATTCTGCGATGAAGTCGGCTAGGTACTGAGATTTTATGGCAGTCTGGGCTTCATAGTGGAGGTCGAACTCGGATAGTTCCACCGCCCATTGTAGGATCCGTCCTGCCAGGTCTGTTTTTTGTAGGATGTGTCTCATGGGTTGGTTTGTCCGGACTTTGATGGTGTGGGCTTGAAAGTAGGGACGGAGCCTCCGAGCTGTGAACACTAGGGCGTAGGCGAATTTTTCTATTTTCTGATAGTTTAATTCGGCCCCTTGTAGTGCCTTGCTTACAAAGTATATGGGGTGTTGTCCTTGTTCATTTTCTCGTATTAATGCTGAAGCGACTGCTCGATGTCCGACCGAGAGGTATAGTACGAGCTCTTCCCCTTTTAAAGGTCGGGTTAGGATTGGTGGCTGCCCGAGGAATTCCTTGAACTCTTGAAAGGCTTTTTCGCACTCCGGGGTCCACGAGAAGGGTTTCCCTTTCTTTAGGAGTGAGTAGAGAGGTAGTGATTTTATCGCTGATCCTGCCAAGAATCTTGATAGGGCGGCCAGCCTTCCATTCAGCTGTTGTACTTCTTTGACACACGTCGGGCTCTTCATATTGAGTATCGCTTGGCATTTGTCCGGGTTTGCTTCGATCCCCCTTTGAGTCAACATGAAGCCTAAGAATTTTCCGGCTTCTGCGGCGAAGGTGCACTTCGTCGGGTTGAGTCTCATGTTGTGTTTTCTGAGGGTGCCGAAGACACTGGTGAGGTCGGTCAGCAAGTTTCCGTCTTCTTGTGTCTTTACCAGCATGTCGTCGACGTACACCTCTAGTTGTAGTCCGATGTGCTCTGAGAACACTTTGTTCATTAGCCTCTGGTAGGTTGCCCCTGCGTTCTTCAGCCCGAAGGGCATTACTACGTAGCAGTAGTTTGCCCTTGGGGTTATGAACGAGGTCTTTTCTTGGTCGGGTCCGTACATCGGGATTTGATTGTATCCCGAGTATGCGTCCATGAAGGAGAGATATCTATAGCCTGAGGCTGCGTCTACTAAGGCGTCGATGTTTGGTAGTGGATATAGGTCTTTGGGGCAGGCTTTGTTGAGATCCGTGTAATCGACGCACATCCTCCATTTTCCGTTGGGCTTTTTTACCAGGACCACGTTTGCGAGCCATAGGGGGTATTTTACTTCCCGAATGAACCCTGCATCTAGTAATGCTTGTACTTGTTCTTCTATTGCTTGCATGCGCTCAGGCCCGAGCTTCCGGCGTCTTTGTTGGACAGGTCTGGACCCCGGGTATACTGATAGCTTATGGCACATCAGGTCGGGGCTTATGCCTGGCATGTCGGAGGCTTTCCGGGCGAAGAGGTCGGAATTCTCCCTTAAGAGGGTTATGAGTTCCTCCTTTAGGCCTGCTTCGAGGTTTGCTCCTACGTTTGTTATTTTTTCAGGTGTGTTCCCGATTTGGATTTTTTCGGTTTCTCCCTCTGGTTGTGGCCGAAGGTCTTCTCGGGTTTGAACTCGTCCGAGTTCTATTGTATTGACCTCTTTCCCTTTTAGGCTCAGGCTTTCGTTGTAGCATCGCCGTGCTAGTTTTTGGTCGCCTTTTAGGGTAGCGATTCCTTTTGTGGTAGGGAACTTCATACAGAGGTGTGGGGTTGAGACTATAGCTGCTAGTCTGTTTAGGGTTGGTCGCCCAATGAGGGCATTGTATGCTGAAGTGACGTCGACTATAATGTAGTCGATGCTTAATGTTCTAGATTGCTCGCCTCTTCCAAAGGTAGTATGTAGCGAGATGTATCCTAAGGGATGGATCGGGGTGTCCCCTAGTCCAAATAAGTCGGTGGGATAGGCCTTTAGCTCTTTTTCTTCAAGTCCGAGTTTGTCGAAGGCCGTTTTGAACAGGATATCTGCTGAGCTTCCCTGGTCAACCAGGGTTCGATGTAGGTTGGCGTTTGCTAGGATGATGGTGATTACCATTGGATCGTCGTGCCCGGGTATTACCCCTTGAGCATCTTCTCGGGTAAACGAGATAGTAGGTAATTCGGGCAGGGGGCTGTCTTCTCGGACATGATAGACTTCTTTGAGGTGTCTTTTGCGCGAGGATCTGGATGTTCCTCCGCCTGCGAAGCCTCCATTTATCATGTGAACATGTCTTTCAGGGGTTCGCGGGGTTTGTTCGGCCCGATCTTCGTTATCTCCTCGCCTTCTCTTCCTGGTCTCTTCTCCTTTCTCTACTATGTATCTGTCGAGTTTTCCTTCTCTGGCTAGCTTTTCTATAACATTTTTTAGGTCGTAGCAGTCGTTAGTAGAATGACCATAGAGCTTGTGATATTCACAGTATTCGGACCGATCTCTCCCTGCTCTCTTGTGTTTTAGTGGTCGAGGTGGTGGGATCTTTTCGGTGTGGCATACTTCTCTGTAGATGTCTACCAAGGAGACTCGGAGGGGGGTGTAACTGTGGTACTTCCGTGGCTTGTCCGAGTTGGTTTCTTCCTTCTTCCTCTGTTCCCGATCTCGATCTCGGAGTGGGTAGGTTGATTCCTTCCTAGAAGAGTCTCTTAACTGGGATGTTTCCTCCATATTGATATATTTTTCTGCTCGCTCCTGCACCTCGTATAGGGAGGTCGGGTATCGTTTGGATAGGGATTGGCTAAACGGTCCCTCCTTTAGGCCGTTTGCTAGTCCCATGATGGCTGCTTCAGTGGGCAAGTGTTGTATGTCCAGGCAGGCTCTGTTGAATCGCTCCATGTACTCTCGGAGGGTTTCTTGGTTACCTTGTTTGATTCCGAGTAGACTGGGGGCATGTTTCGTTTTGTCCTTTTGAATAGAGAACCTTGTCAGGAATTTTTTGGTTAGGTCTTCGAAGCTGGTGATTGATCTTGGTGGCAGGTTGTCGAACCACTTCATGGCCAACTTGGTGAGAGTGGTGGGGAAGGCTTTGCATCGAATCGCGTTGGAGGCGTCGACTAGGTACATTCTGCTTCTGAAGTTGCTGAGGTGGTGACTCGGATCGGTGGTGCCGTCGTAGAGATCCATATCGGGTGGTTTGAAGTTTCGCGGTACCTTCTCCTTCATGATCTCTTGCGTGAAGGGATCATGGTTGTCTTCGGGGGTGGGGCCGCGTTCTGTCCGATCTTTCAGGTTGGCCTCTATTTTCCGCAGTTTTTCTTCTAATTCTCTGCGCTTGCGAGCCTCCCTTCTCAGATCTTGTTCAGTTTCCTTTTGCTTCTTTATATCCTCTTCGAGTTGTTTCAGTCGGTTTTGTTGTGCCCGGACTGCTTCTAGAATTTCCGAGCTCTTTTCTTTTTCGGGATTTTGTGGATCTTTGTTTGGGAGTGATGTCTTTGGGCGATTCTGTTTGTTTCCTCCTGGAGTGCGTGGTGATAGAGGGCTGTCCGGTCGTTCTCCGGTGTCAACTTCCTCCTCTTGTTCTGATGCCGCGTGGTCATTGTTGGAGGGGTCGTCCGCCATGGTAGAGGGATGACTTCCAGGTCCCCGGCAACGGCGCCAATGTTCCGGGGGTTACCTGAAACGTGCAACTCGGTCGTCTTAGAGAGGCCCGAGGTGGGGGGATTGATGACCCGAGCTTGATGTGAAGAGTGGTTGGTGGTTGTACCTGCAATGACACTCCGATGCTTAAGTTAGCATGGGTCCAAGCAGATATTTGAGTGGAATTAGAGTGTGAGTTATACCTGGGTGCTCCAGTGTATTTATAATAGTTGGCCGTGATCTTCCCTGGATAAGATATTCTTATCTTATCTTATCTTTTGGGAGTTTTATCCTTATCTTTGTGGAACCACCTTTCCTAGGCCTTTTCGGCCTTTAGGTTTTGGGCTGCGTTCCTTCTGATGGGCCTTCTTAGCTTTGTTGTCCGAGGTCCGACCTCAGGCGTGGGCCTTTGGGACGAGGTCGGACCTTTCATGGATTTTGCCGAGTTTGGAGGAGCTCGGTCAGGGTATGAACAATAACAATCCTGAAAGAGGAAACCACAAGGAACACAGTGACATCAAGGGACACAAAAAAAGGGTCCCAAGGGGATGGAAAAACAAGAAAATCCCTACAGAAGATTTCTCTCCAGGGGATGAAGTGGTCTCTACATACTTTCCATCTATACCACCTCATCTCCCCACTATTCCAACTCAGCTACCACCAGTGTACACCATCAACAAAATTTTGTCCTTAGAACATGTGGAACTTCTTAACAAAGCCGATGGAAATAGATTCACTGCAAGAGGGGAAGATTTGAAGCACTACCAACCACCCTAACAGAGGCCGAACGTCAAGCTAATGACGCTAAAGAAGCGCTTCATGGGAGACAACCCATGTTCAATACCCTTTCTTTTTAATCTCTAATAGTAGTAATAAAGCAAAGTTCATGGATTATAAATCAACTTCGACAAACATTACATGAATCCCTACATGCAACATATAGTACATCATAAGTTTGGTGTTCAAGGCAAACCAAGAAGGGCTTGAACACACTTCATGATATGATATTCTTTTTTAGTCTTGTTACACCATATGATCACCAACAAGTTTGGTGTTACCAACGTTGCATGCATGGGAAATTGAGTGGTCGATTGATTTGTATTCATGAAAAGCATTTAGTTATTTGAAAAACAAAAGAAAAAGATTTTAATAGTAGCTATTTCACACTTTAATTCTTCCCACCTAAAATTCAATTAATCTTTTTGCATTTCTTTTGTCTTGTATAGGAAATCAAAAAGGGTATTGATGGTACTTGATAGGACAATCAAGGAAGGGAGATTCGGCCACTATACCAAGGAAAACTCACACTTGTCTTCAAGGGGAGTATCTTTGGAAGTTTTGCCATGAAACATTGGGAGTTGGATAGCCTTGGAGACCGAATCAAGACCCTCATAAAAAAAGGTGATCCTTGTGCTCATCCAATGCCAAGCCCCAACCGTCCATCATTAAGCAACACCATCAATCCACAACCTTCAATCATTTACCATTCCCCTATATAAACTCCTTCACACAACATCCCTCTATTTCAATTCTTCACCTTCGAAACATACACTATACACTCCATCTCCACCAAGGGTTTTCATACACACCCCTAGAGTCACACCTTGTGAGCAACAAACATATCAACCATCACCCATGGCATCGTCCAGCTCTAAAAGGTGAAAGGGGAAGGAACCTATAGATCAGCCTCCATTTGATGGAAAGAAATTTAGAACCTTTTACCATGCATTACAATTTGGGTGGATGGCTGATAAAGAAGTCATATATGAGTTAGGCTTTCATGTCACAAAAACTGAGTGCCCCGAAATCACAAAGAAGGTGGAAAAACGTCGATGGGAGCTCCTCACTGATCTGATTACAAGGGTGAACGCAACTCTGGTAAGAGAGTTTTATGCAAATGCAGTTAGACATGATAAGGCAGATGAATCCTATGCAAGTTTCGTGAGAGGGGTAATGGTGGATTTTAGTCCCATGAGCATCATGAGAGTGCTAAAGCTGCGAATCATACCCTTTACAGAAGAGAGCTATCACTCAAGAATGGATAACAGCCCCAACCACAACCAGATTATGAAAGACATCTGTGTGCAGGGAATAGATTGGGACAGAGACCCCATGGGAAATCCAGATTTATAAAAAGAGGAGACCTCCTTCCTGAGGCTAAGGGGTGGTTCGAAATCGTAAGGAGATCTATCCTTCTAGCCGTAAACAATTATGAGGTCAATATTACTCGAGCCACCATGGTACATTGCTTAGTAAATGGTGGAAGGATCAATGTTCATGAAATTATAGCTGAAGGGATCCAGGATTCCGCCGAAAAGAATGATCCGGGTGCTAGACTTTGGTACCCCAGCACCATCCTGAGACTATGCATGAAAGCCAAGGTGGTGTTCGAAGACAACAATCCATAATGGGTAAATCCTGGGAGGTTAGTCACGCTCCAATGCATAAACTATGTGACACCTGCTCAACAACAAAGAAGAAGTCGGATAGGGAAAAGAACTGCACAAGAAGAGCCCCACCAAGAAGATCCTCACCAAGAAGAACCCTAACAAACAGGGTACCAGCAAGAAGGACAATATGATCCAACCAATATAAATCTGTTTCACATCAAGGAAGCCATTGAGTATATGGCAAGTAGCTTTATGGAGAGACAAGAACAACAACTACATGTCCAAGCTCAAAGGATGGATCATCAAGAAAAACTACTCTCTAGTTGGATGGATCAACAAAGAGAGTGACAGAAACAGCAAAAGGAGTTGCAACAGGAGCATTACTCCCAACTCACCCAAGCCATCAATCAAGTGTCTGAAAGGCAAGAGAGCCAGGACAAACGTCTTCAAGAACTCAACCAATGCTAGATAGCTCATATGAAAGCATTCAATGAATTCAGTGTGCTCAACGAAGGAAGGCAACTACATCGAGAAGAATTTAGCATAAACACTCAGGCCAAGTTAACTTATATGACTGGGCATATGCATAACTTGCACCCTGCTATTCCATGTTATGAAGCAGTCCGCAAGGACTTGACAGAACAAGAAGAAGGAAAGGTGAAACAACAAAAGGAAGTATTAAAGAAGAAGATGTAGGATGCTGGTTTCTGGAAAAAGCTGATCGGGAAGCGCAAAGGAAATGGGGACTCAAACAATCAAGGAGGACCCCAAGACAAAGGGACATGAGCATACCAATAAGTGAAAGATGGTGGAGTTCCTTCTTTGTTTTATCTTTTTCACAGCTTTAAATAAGAAAAATCATGTATGAAATAGAACATGCTTCCATAGTAGCTTAGGATTTTCAATTCTGCCTTTAGAGTTTTCATTGCTTAGGTTTATGTTTACTAGTCTAATATCCCTTCTGCATTGCCACCTTTCATACTTGTATGCTTGTCCTTTAAGTTAATCAAAAAGAAGATGTTATGAAAAGAACAAGAGTGGAGTTATCTTGTGAAGTGAATTCTGAATGTTTGTGGTAGGGTGATTAATTAGCTAAGTTGGTTCACCAACAAGGTAGGAAGGCAACTATCTATCCTGAATCCTATGCTTGAAACACATTCTATGAGACTAACTAAATAATAAGATCCCAATAAGAAAAGAGAAAGAGCAATAAAAGTTGAAAATGAAGGAAAAACAATAAGAAACAATGCTAGGCACCAAGGGTTTGAAGATTGAGGAATGTGTCGGTGGTGTTCATGTGCAAGGGATATGCTTGGATGAATAAGCTCTTAGGGGTGCCTTATCACTTGGTAACTTGGATAAACTAATCCGGGATTATTAGCTGAAAGTCCACTATCAAGAGTGACCTTGCTACAGAACACTTAGTAACCCAAAGAGGTGCTGGACACCAAGGTATCAAGAAAGAAAACAAACCATCTGCCTGTGGTGTGTATGTATGTGGGAAAGAGACTTGAGGGAGTAAGTCCTTAGGGGTGTTTTAACACCTAGCACCTTGAACCAACTGGTTCGGGAGTGTTGGCTGAAAGCTTATCATAAAGAGTCGCCCTCATACAGAGCATTTAGCCTAAAAAGGAATGCAATAAACCTTGGAAAAGAAGGAAGGATCAACAACTAGGAAGTCTAAAAGGATGCAATCAAGAGAGTGATCAAGGGCATGATAAAGTCCTGAAACCTAGTAAAGGAATGAACCTAAGTTGCTATACATGAAACCCCATAAACCAGGAATTTTACTTTTATATTAATCATCTTGTTTCTTTCATTCATCCTTCCTATGTTTCAGTACTTGCTTAGGGACAAGCAAGCTTTAAGTTTGGTATTGTGATGCCAGGGCATCTAGGCCAGTTTCACTTACCTTTTCTTTACTATTTTAGGGTAGTTTCATGCATTTTCTTAGTGAATACGGCAAGTTTTAGATGAAAATACACTTACACCTTGATTCAAGCAACTATTGTGAATTTTACATGATTTCATGAGGATTTTGCAAGAATTGAATGACAAATTGATGATGCATAATCTCATGACTTTAGCTAGAGCTTTGATGTACTTTATTTGCTTGATTTCAGGACAAAGGAAGCAAGGAAGAATCATGTTAGTAGCCACGTTAATCTAGTTAATGTGACCACTAACGTGGAATGGGAATGAGCTTGCAATGTTAATAAGAAAAGTGATCACCAATAATGCCTGTGAAGCCATCAGAAGCCCACGTTAATTGCCACGTTAACTAGGTTAACGTGGTAGTTAACCTGGAGATAAAGAGAGCTCCAGCGTTAGTGGTAAATGTGAACATCACTAACGCTCTAAGAATTGGCAATGAGCCATGTTAAGAGTCATGTTAACTTAGTTAACGTGAACTCTAACGTGGAAGGGAGGAACAATGCCAACGTTAGTGACACTCACCTTTGTCACTAACGTTCGATCAAGCTAGCATTGCTCACGTTAGTGGTCACGTTAAGACCACTAACGTGAAAGTTAATGTGGAGCTAAGATTGATGAGCCAACGTTAGTGACACTCACCTTTGTCACTAACGTTGGAGATGGCATTCACTACCACGTTAGTGGCCACGTTAACCTAGTTAACGTGAACTCTAATGTGGAGAGTAGGGGCGTTTGGAGCGTTGGTGACAAAGGTAAGTGTCACTAACGCTCTCGAAGATAGGCATCCCCACGTTAAGAGTCACGTTAGTTAAACTAACGTGAACTCTAACGTAGGGAAAGAGGAGGCATAAGGCAACGTTATTGGGAAAGGTAAGTTCCAATAACACTTGCGAAGGTTCATAAGGCAATGTTAGTAGTCACGTTAGTGCCACTAACGTTGAAGTTAACGTGGACTATATGGGGTTGGAACGTTAGTGAAAAACGTGATTGCCACTAACGTTCTCGAACCCACAATTTCACTTAACGTTAACATCATTAACGCCCATGCCTAACTCACACCTTTCAGCAAGCTGAGCCCACTAACGATTGTAACTTCTTCAACTCAAGATCTAAAGCCCACACCCAAGACTTACAGAACTCACTAGAAGATCAAGAAGAGTAGTATATATAGGAGTAGTTTTGATCTATAGAAGAGCTTGGCACTTTAGAGAACTACCCTCTGTATATTTACTTTTCTACATTTTGAAGCATGTATTCTTTTCTGCCATTTTTTATTTCTAGAGATGTGAACAACTAAACCCCTTTCATTGGGTTAGGGAGCTCTATTGTAATTTGATGGATCAATTATAGTTTTCATTCTTCTTCTTCTTTCTTCTCTTTTGATTTACTAGAAAGCTTTCGATCTTAATTCAATTGGTTAGTTGTCTTGAAAAAGAAACTCTCCATAATTGGGTCTCCCCTGAGCCTTGGAAAAGGGATGAGGAGATCCTACTAGAAATACTTCTCATGTTGGACCAAATTGGGGTCTGGGCGGATATAGTGACATGTAATTCTCCCAACACTTTGATTTGGAAATACATGTAGTATAATCAGTGACCATATTTCATCTCTTCCCATGAGCAATTAAATCAAGAAATTGGACAATTGTTCAAGCTTAGAGAGATTGGATTGCCAAGGAATTGGGATCCAATCATCTAAGATTGCCAAGGAGATCAATAGATGCATTGATTGAGGGAGAGATGAAAATGAACTTGATCCGGAGAATACAACATCTCCTGAGCCCAATGAATTCCCCATTTCTGATCTTACCCATTCTCTTTACTTTCTGTCATTTATTTCCATGCTCACTTCCCCAAATTTCCATTTGCACTTTATTTTCTGCTATTTACTTTCCCGCCATTTAATTTTCTGCAAACTCTTAAACTATACTCTGTTTAACTCAACTAGCATATTCTTCCAACTAAAGTTGCTTGACCAATAAATCCTTGTGGGATTCGACCTCACTCTATTGTGAGTTTTTACTTGACGACAATTCGGTATACTTGCCGAAGGAAAATTTGTTGAGAGATAAGTTTTCGTGTATCAAATGGTTGCAACATATGCCTTAATATTGGTTATGTGAATATGTGAATATTGTAGATAGCTTGTTTGTTTTCAATACCTAGTTATAGTTTAGCTTCTTTTATTTTTGTGCTATGATTCTCAAGTGTGATGACTCGGTCCCAACCGAATTCTAGCTTAGCCGATTTTGATTCCGAGATTGAGAAAACTTTGTTACACACTCGGCAAGCTAGTCGGCGGTTGGACTATACGGCTAGTACTTCGGTCTCTTTTGAGAAACATACTGAATCACTAAACGGTACCGAGAGCGACTTGGAGTCCGCTACTTCCTATTCTTCTGTTAGCACTACTAATACATCTTTGCATCCTACAGGTGAACTACACATGGCAGAGCCACGCCGGATCACTTTACATGAGCAAGGAGCTCCGGATATTTTGCTTCAACCATTGCAAGCAAGATATCTCAACCTTGATCCAAACTTTGAATTGAAGAGTAGCTTGATAAATCTACTACCTAAGTATCATGGGTTGCCGGGTCAAGACCCCATCCGACATCTAAAGGATTTTCAAGTTGCTTGTTCTACTACTCGAAGGCATGGAGCCGATGAGGTGGCTATCATGGTCTTTGCTTTCCCTTTCTCCCTTGAAGCTCAAGCAAAAACATGGTTTTATACGCTACCGGATGAGATTGCTACCAATTGGGATTTCTTGATAAGAGAGTTTGAAGAGAGGAACTTTTGCATGGTCTAGAATTCAGAATAAATTTCCGTTGCAAGTATAGCTTCTAAACCAACAAAAATCCTTTCTTACAAACGTTTTGGTTGTCACAAGTAACAAACTCCTTTAAAATTGATAACCGAGTATTTAAACCTCAGGTCGTCTTATCAAGGAATTGCATGGAAGTATGTTCTTATTATTGGTTATGAGTTTTGTAGATTTGGGGTTTTGAAAGTAAGGAAGGAGTATGTTAAATGACAAGTAAAATAAATAAATAACTGTAAAATAAACTCTTGGCAAGATATGAGAAATTGGAAGTCCTATCCTAATTATCCTTATCGATGGTGATGAGAATTAGGTTTTAATCCCACTTAGTTAACCTTTACTAAAGCAAAGGAAAGTCAAGTAGACTAATTAGTTTGATCCTCAGGTCCTAGTCAATTCCTAAGAAAGGACTAGAGTTATTGGAATTCAATTCAATTAGCAAACATAGCAATTATCAATCATGATGAGTTTGATAACTCAAGAGTATCCAATTAATCAATTAAAGCCAATAGTAAATAATCTAAATTAAAAATAGGGAAAAATAATCATGAGTCTAAAATACCTCAAATTATATTAAATAAAGAAAATCCTAACATGAATGGTTCATAAGCCAAATAGGCAACATAAGTAATACAAGCATTAAATTATCTGAGAGTAAAAGAGAAAATAAATAAGAAAGGTACATTGAACCTTAGATTTGAAGATGAAAATATTCCTAAGTTCTAAAAATCCTAATCCTAAATCCTAAGAGAGAGGAGAGAGCCTCTCTCTCTAAAAACTACATCTAAAACCTAAAATTGTGAGTAATGATTGAATGATGATGAATTAATGGATTCCCCCACTTTATAGCCTCTAATCTGTGTTTTCTGGGCTAAGAACTGGGTCAGAAACAGCTCAGAAATCGTTGATTGTGAAATCAGGTTCGTACAGGTTGCGGCAAAGTGTACGATGCGGATGCGACGTGGGCACGTCATCCACGCGTTCGCGTTGCCTAACTTCAAGGCAGCTATAGCAAATTATATATCATTGTGAAGCCCTGGATGTTAGCTTTCCAACGCAACTAGAACCATCTCATTTGGACCTCTGTAGCTCAAGTTATGACCGGTTGAGTGCGAAGAGGTCAGGCTGGACAGCTTAGCAGTTTCTTCAACTTCTTGTATTCCTTCCACTTTTGCATGCTTCCTTTCCATCCTCTGAGCTATTCTTGCCCTGTAATCCCTGAAATCACTTAACACACATATCACGACATCTAATGATAATAAGAGAGGATTAATATTAGCAAATATAAGGCCAAAGAAGGATGTTTTCAATCATAGCACAAAATCCGGAAGGAAAACATAAACTCATGCAATTAGTATGAATAAGTGTATGAAAGATTGATAAAATCCACTCAAGTGAGCACAAGATAAATTATAAAATAGTGGTTTATCAACCTCCCCACACTTAAACATTAGCATGTCCTCATGCTAAGCTCAAGAGAAGCTAAAGGGAGTGAAGAGGAATGATAGAATGTATGAAATACAACCTATCTATATGAATGTAACTACATGCAAAGATGATTCTACCTACTTGGTGAAAAATTAAATAAATCTTTCAAGAACAAATATGAATTGGATTTCACTAATTCAAATCAGAAAATACAATATAAATAACTTGCAAGAAGAAGATAGCTCATGAAAGCAAGGAACATAGAATTAAGCACTGAACCCTTACTGGTAGTGTATATCATTCTAACTCTCAAGTCTCTAGGGTTAGTTCTCTCAATTCTCTACTAATCTTGCTTTCTATAGCTTGCTCTTCATCTAACAATCAACAAAAATTTAATGCACTAATACACGAATCAAGAGGTCTTTTAAGGGTTGTAATGGGGTTAGGGTCAAGGTAGAATTGTATTTGGCCAAGTGGACTAAAATATGAATCCTTAGTTAACATAAACTTTCCACCTAACTTAAGACAATCCATTTAATTAAAATGCAAAATCTAACTCCCCATTAACTGTGTTTTCCACATATTCATGCATCCTAAATTTGAGTTCAGTACATATGCATTGATACCAACACTTACTTTGGAGCATTTTGTCCACTTTTGCTCTTTTTTTCTTTTCTTTTTCAATTTTATTTATTATTTTTCTCTTTTTTTTATTTTTCTTTTATTTTTCTCAATGCATATGATTAAAGTATTAAATGCAATAATATGTGCTCAACTATTATTTTGGACATTTTCACTAAAATATACAACACCCAATTACTCAAACCAAATATTTTCAAATCCAACTTCTCCACACTTAAATCATGAGCACTTTTACTAGTCTAAGCTAACCAAGGATTCAAATTAAGGACATTATTACTTTTCGCTAAGAGTTAGTAATGAGTAAATTAAAGAACAAATGGGTAAAATAGGCTCAAATTGGTTTGCAAAGGATAATGGAAGGGTAAGGCCATATGGGTATGTAAGCTTAGTGAAACAAGGCCTCAATCATATAAGTGCATGCATACATCAAACAATGGAAATATAGAATTAAGCAAGATAAAGATTACAATTTTAGAGAGAATAACACACAAAAATAAAATATATTGGTTGATAAGATGTAACCAATCAAATAGGCTCAAAATCTCACTGGTTTTGTGTGTTCGAGCTCTAAACCATGTTCCAATATAATATTTCTTCAAACAAGTTTTTCAAAAAGTTTAATTCAAATTAGTGAAATGCTATAAAAATTTTCTTGAAAAAGATTAGTGAAATGCTATAAAAAATTTCTTGAAAAAGAAAATGTTACTTCAACCAAGTGGTAAAATATGCACAAAATCAAGAAAATATGCAATCAAACATGCAAATGCAACAACTAATTTAACAAAGAGAATTTAAACATTGGTGTTGAGAAGAGGATAACTAACCCATGAAGATCGGTATCGACCTCCCCACACTTAAAGATTGCACCGTGCTCGGTGCATGCGAAGATGTGTAGGTGGACGGGCTGCTCCAACTGATGCCTTTTCTCTATAGATTGTGCAGATTGACTCGTCTATCTCCCCATATAAAGGTTCTTCCTGTCCCCTCTCGGTGGCCATCCTGAAAGAAGAGGAAAAGGAAGAAAAGTAACCCAGAAATAAAGATAAGAGCATAAATAAAATATGGGTGTTAATGCCAAATAATAAAGGTCTGAATTACATGGTAGCTACAACATGCAAGTGAGAAAATAGTGGAAGCAATTGGCATATCAATAGTGCAAAAATTTGCAACAATAGGGAAGAGTGTGGGCAATGAAAGACAATGTAAGTGCATATCAATGCAAAAGGAATATCAGTATTATAAAAATTAGCATTGACTTATGAATAATAATACCCAATCAGAATAAAACAAGTCATGAAGCACCAAAATAATTCAAGAAAAGATGCAATAGTTGAAGAAGAGAATTTTAACACCAATGAAAAAGAAAAAGAAAGTAAGAAAGGAGGAAGAAAGAAATAAGAAGGAAAGAAAAGATTTAGATATGAGGAAGAAAAGATAAGATATTTGGCTGATCTGGATAAGCTGTGCGCCGCTTGTGACGCAGACGCGTGAGTGACGCGTTCGCGTGGATAGCGCTTCTATGAAATTACACGGACGCGTCATCCACGCGGTCACGTGGGTCGATTTGTGCTATTAGCGCGAGGGCAGCCTCGCGGTCGCGCAACTCTCTGTTTTAAATGCTTATTGCCAAATTTTGGGGTGACACGGTTGCGTGGTTGATGCGATCACGTGGATGGCCTAATTTGAAAAACGATGCGGACGCATGGGGCACGCATTCGCGTGGTAGGGCTTGTGCTTCTAGCACGGCTCTAGCCCCACTCCATCACAAATTTCGGCCATACACCCTTTTTACGTCAATTTTGAGGCACGCATTCGCGTGAGTGACGTGGACGTGTGGGAGGCGTTTTTCCCACATGACACGGACGCGTCAGCGACACGGTCGCATCAGTCAAATTGTGCCAAAGGCACGCCTCTAGCCACGCTCTCGCGTGACTCTCTATTCACTTTTCTTTTCTTCCTAACGCACATATGACACCGACGCGTCATCGACACTGTCGCGTCGTGTGCTCTCTTGTTTTTTTTTTCATGCAGTATACAGAATGCAGAATGCAATGAATGTTATGCACAATTACAGGTTCAATCAGAATTCAAAAACAGACTAAAATGGAAAAAGAACGATCATACCATGGTAGATTGTCTCCCACCTAACACTTTTAGTTAAAGTCCTTAAGTTGGACATTTGAAGAGCTTCCTGTTATGGTGGCTTGTGCTTGAATTCGTCCAGAAATCTCCACCAGTGTTTGGAATGCCAGTATCCTACGGGGTCCCAAACAAGGTACTTAAATCTCTTGAGTGGTCTCAAGCAGGTCTCCAGGCTCCCGAGGTGTTGAATGTCGGAATAGATTCTAGGATCCCAAACTCTACTTTCACACCCATCTTTGTTTCGATCTGTATTATTCAAGCCGCGTGATAAGTAATCTAAATCCTTACTGCAGTGACCAAACAGCTTTTGAGATCCTTCCAATTGAGCTTGACACCAATTCTTGCACCTCAAATTGAAGTACAAAGCCTCATTGAATCTTCCATACCAGCTCTGAGTGCAAGTCATTCCCCGTTTGCTCTTAAAGCTGCAAATAGCTCTAAGCTGGCCATCTATTTCAAGTAAACCATATTCAAGTGGAAAAGTAAAGATGAAAGTCAAGGATTTTACCCACTTGAAGTTTGTGTTGGGTGGTAATGGCCTTGGGATAGGTGTTTTCAGTGGTTCCATAAGCTCTACTCCCTTGTGGTCTTCAGTGAATTCCTCAACTTCTTTGCAAACCTTTTCCATTCCAGCCATGTCCTGGTCAAAGTCCTCCATATTTTCCTCATCTCTTGAGTCATAATTAGGAGGCTGAGAAAAGTTGACCTCTGCATCATCTTCGTATTCACTTGGGGAAGATTCTTCTATCTCAAAGAATTCACTTGCGGATGCAAGTTCATTACTAGGAGGACTTGACTGGTGACTATCATCATCAAGAAAACTTGAGTCTTAGGTTATTCCGTCTAGTTCTTCAAAAGATATCTGCATTGGAGGCTGTGCAAAATCCTCTTTAGCGTCATTTGTAGCGTCTTCGACGGAGCTCTCCACAACTCTGGATTCATGCAGAGGTTCAGTATCTCCTAAATCTTCAACCAAGTCTTCTTCTTCTACAGTGACAGCGTCCTCTACTTGTTCTAGTACGAAGTTATGCTCTATGATGTCCACTAGAGTTTCTAGTGTCTTCTTCATGCTACGTTCTTCATTAGATTCCCCACATGAAGCCATAGGAGTCTGTTGAGTGTCTGAACATCTGGAAGATAATTGATTTATTGCTTACTCCAGTTGATGAAGGGTTGCATTAAATTGGTCTACTGATTATTCGAAGCAAACCTATGATTCTTGGCTTGATGGATATGGACATGGTGCATAGGGGAGTGGTGGTTCTTGGGAGTAAATTGATTGGCGTTGGGGCGAATAAGGATCATATGGTGGCGAATGGTGAAAAGAAGCTTGTGAGTATGGTGGGTTGAGGTTGTGTTGAAAGGATGATCTCTGAGCATAGGGTGGGGCTTGTTGATAGCTACAAGGGGTCCACCAAATCTATCAGTTGGGTATGCATTGTAGAATGGTCTCCGTCCATGGTATCTAGGAGGGGTTGTTGCCTAAAGTGGTGATCAGATCCTCTTGGCTCCATCCATCTTTGATTGCTTAGACCTTGATGCATCGTCCGGTTATAGCTTCCATTCCTTGCAACATAAGTAGAACTAAACTCAAAGCGAGAGGGGTGAGAATTCATAGTAGTTATCAGAAATAAAAGGGGAAGAGAAAAAAAACAAATAAACAAGTAAAAAAAAATATTTACAATAACCAATAATAAGGCACACATTTGCAATTCTCCGACAACGGCGCCATTTTGAAGAGAGGAACTTTTGCATGGTCTAGAATTCAGAATAAATTCCCGGTGCAAGTATAGCTTCTAAACCAACAAAAATTCTTTCTTACAAACGTTTTGGTTGTCACAAGTAACAAATCCCTGTAAAATTGATAACCGAGTATTTAAACCTCGGGTTGTCTTCTCAAGGAATTGCAGGGAGGTATGTTCTTATTATTGGTTATGAGTTTTGTAGATTTGGGGTTTTGAAAGTAAGGAAGGAGTATGTTAAATGACAAATAAAATAAATAAATAACTGTAAAATAAACTCTTGTCAAGATATGAGAAATTGGAAGTCCTATCCTAGTTATCCTTATCGATGGTGATGAGAATTGAGTTTTAATCCAACTTAGTTAACCTTTACTAAAGCAAAGGAAAGTCAAGTGGACTAATTAGTTTGATCCTCAAGTCGTAGTCAATTCCTAAGAAAGGACTAGAGTTATTGGAATTCAATTCAATTAGCAAAAATAGCAATTATTAATCACGATGAGTTTGATAACTCAAGAGTCTCTAATTAATCAATTAAAGCCAATAATAAATAATCTAAATTAAAAATAGGGAAAAACAATCATGAGTCTAAAATACCTCAAATTATATTAAATAAAGAAAATCCTAACATGAATAGTTCATAAGCCAAATAAGCAACATAAGTAATACAAGCATTAAATTATCTGAGAGTAAAAGAAAAAATAAATAAGAAAGGAACATTGAACCTGAGATTTGAAGAAGTTGAAAATATTCCTAAGTTCTAAAAATCCTAATCCTAAATCCTAAGAGAGAGGAGAGAACCTCTCTCTCTAAAAACTACATCTAAAACCTAAAATTGTGAGTAATGATTGAATGATGATGAATTAATAGATTCTCCCACTTTATAGCCTCTAATCTATGTTTTCTGGGCCAAGAACTGGGTCAGAAACAGCCCAAAAATCGCTGATTGTGAAATCTGGTTCGTACAAGTCGTGGCAAAGTGACGCGGAGGTGTCATCCACGCGTTTGCGTGGATTGTGATTTTGCAGATGCGACGCGGGCACGTCATCCACGCGTTCACGTTGCCTAGCTTCAGGGCAGCTATGGTAAATTATATATTATTGCAAAGCCCCAGATGTTAGCTTTCCAATGCAACTGGAACCATTTCATTTGGCCCTCTGTTGCTCAAGTTTTGACCCTTTGAGTGCGAAGAGGTCAGGCTGGACAGCTTAGTAGTTTCTTCAACTTCTTGTATTCCTTCCACTTTTGCATGCTTCCTTTCCATCCTCTGAGCCATTCATACCCTGTAATCCCTGAAATCACTTAACACACATATCACGGCATCTAATGGTAATAAGAGAGGATTAATATTAGCAAATATAAGGCCAAAGAAGTATGTTTTCAATCATAGCACAAAATCCGGAAGGAAAACCGATGAAAGGGCATTTTGGCCAGTTTCATTGACCTTTCTTTACTGTTTTTAAGGTAGTTTCATGCATTTTCTTAAGAAATAAGCTAGTTTTGGGTAGATATTCACTTACATCTTGTTTCAAGCAAACATTGTGCATTTTACATGATTTCATGAGAATTTTGCATGAATTATATGACAAATTGGATGATGCATGTCTCATGACTTGGACTAGAACTTTGATGCACTTTGCTGCTTGATTTCAGGGCAAAGGAAGCAAAGAAGAACCACGTTAGCATTTACGTTAGTTCAACTAACATGACCTCTAACGTGGAATGGGAGCTAGCTTGCAAAGTTAGTGAGAAAGGTAATCGCCAATAACGCCCTCGAAGCCATCACAGCCTACGTTAAGAGTCACGTTAACTAAGTTAACGTGAACTCTAATGTGGAAGAATACAACAAGGCCAACGTTAGTGACACTCTCCTTTGTCACTAACGTTGGACTAAGCTCATAATTGGCCACGTTAGTTGCCACGTTAACTTAGTTAACGTGGACTCTAACGTTGGAAAGCAAAAGAAAAGCCAACGTTAGTGACATTCACCTTTGTTACTAACGTTGTCCAAGCCTCTGTGAGCCACGTTAACTCTCACGTTAACTAAGTTAACGTGGAAGCTAACGTGGAGAGAGCAATTGATCGCCAACGTTAGTGACACTTACCTTTGTCACTAACGTTGGGGTGAACCTCCAAGAGCCACCATGAGCAACGTTAACTCCCACGTTAACTTGGAAGCTAACGTGGATAAAGAGATGATGAGCCAACGTTAGTGACACTCACCATTGTCACTAACGTTGAAGATGGCCAGCATGACTACGCTAGAGGCCACGTTAACTAACGTGGGAAGTAGGGGCACATTGGAACGTTAGTGACAAAGGTAAGTGTCACTAACGCTCTCGAAGAATTAGCATTACTACGTTAGAAGCCACGTTAACCTAGTTAACGTGGACTCTAACGTAAGGAGAAGGGGTGACTCACCACGTTATTGGGAAAGGTAAGTCCCAATAACGTATGCGAAGGGCCAAGAGGCAATGTTAGGGGTCACGTTAGTGCCACTAACGTTGAAGTCAACGTGATCATATTTGGGTTAGGAACGTTAGTGAAAAAGGTGATTGTCACTAACGTTTTCGAACCCACACTTTCACTTAACGTTGACACCACTAACGTCCTGAGCCAAAGTCCCTGCCTACTTCACATTTTCTCTCTGCAAGCAAAGCTAAGCCCAATAAAGTAGATAACTACTTTAAACTCAAGATCTAGAGGCCCATACCCAAGACTTGAAGAGCCAACTAGAAGATCAGAAGAGTAGTATATATAGGAGTAGCTTTGAATTAGATGGGAGGTTGGAAACTTTAGGAGCCTTGGGCATAGAACTACTCTCTGTATTTTACTTTCTCTACAACTTCTAGTTTTACTTTCATGATGTATTCTCCATCTTTGTTTTCATTTTCCAAAGCTATGAACAACTAAACCCCTTTCATTGGGTTAGGGAGCTCTGCTGCAATTTGATGGATCAATATTAGTTTTCATTCTTCTTCTTCTATCTTTTCTTTTGATTTTACTAGAAAGCTTTCAATCTTCATCCAATTGGGTAGTTATCTTGGAAAAAAAACTATTCATACTTGGATCTCTTCGGAACCTTGGAAGAGGAATGAATAAATCATGCTAGAAATGCTTTCTCATGCTGGACAAAATTGGGTTTGGATGGATATGTGACTATAATCCTACCAATACTTGATTTGGGAATGCATGTGGTATAATCAGTGACCGTACTTCATCTCTTCTCATGAGCAATTAACCAAGGAATTGGCTATTGATCAAGATTTGAGAGATTGGATTACCAAGGAATTGGAATTTGATCATTTAATATTGCCAAGGAGATCAATGAATGCATTGATTGAGGAAGAGATGAAAATGAATTTGATCTGGAGAATGCAACATCTCCTAAGCCCAATGAACTCCCCATTTCTGATCTTACCCATTCTCTTTAATTTCTGCCATTTACTTTTTTTAGCATTTCCCCCATTCCCATTTAAGATTCTGCAATTTACTTTCTGCCATTTACATTCCGCTCTTTATTTCTAGCATTTACTCTTTCTGCTATTTACTTTTCCGCTATTTAATTTTTTGCAAATCTCAAATCAAAATTCTGGTTCGCTCAACTAGAACATTCCTCTTATTAAAGTTTCTTGATCAATCAATCTCTGTGGGATTTGACCTCTCTATAGTGAGTTTTTACTTGACGACAATTCGGTACACTTGCCGAAGGAAATTTGTTACTAGACGAATTTTCCGTGCATAAAGTTTATGGCGCCGTTGCCGGGGATTGATTTGTATCAACAATGATTAAGTTGGAGGATAATTAGATTGAGCATTTTTCATTCTGTTGATCTAAATTTCTGTTTGAGCAATTTACTTTCAGTTTCAGTTGTTTTTTTTTTCCATCCCTTCAACCCTTTTATTCCAGTTGTTTACAATCTTCTTCACTCACCACTAACTGTTTGATATATTGCATCACTCACACTAACAGCATTTTTTTACAAGAATAGTTTCTGCATTTATTTCCTTGCTTGTGCCTTGTTAATTGTATGACAGGGAGAAGAAGCGGGGCTTCAACTTCCTTTGATTCTGAACCTGAGAAGACCTTCCTTAGATTAAGGAGGGAAGCAAGAGGAAAAAGAGTAGTAGGTGCTGAAGAAGAGGAAGAATATTTCAAACCCAACATGGAAGAGAATTTGGAGAACAACCATGAAGAGGAGGCTCATAATCAAGGCCATGCCAACCATGCTGGGCAAGAAAGGAAGGTCTTAGGATCCTATATCAATCCTAATCTCGGAAACTGTGGAAGCAGCATTCAGAAACCCACCATACATGCCAACAATTTCAAGCTAAAACCTCAGCTCATCACCCTAGTGCAGAATAATTGTTCATTTGGAGGAGGTGCTCAAGAAGACCCTAACCAACACTTGACCACCTTCTTGAGGATTTGTGACACAGTGAAGTCCAATGGAGTCCACCCCGATGTCTATAGGTTGCTCTTGTTCCCCTTTTCACTCAGGGACAAGGCATCCAAGTTGCTTGAATCCTTTCCAAATGAGAGCTTGACTAATTGGGAAGAGGTAGTGAACAAGTTTTTGGCAAGGTGTTACCCCCCTCAAAGGATCAATAGGCTGAGACTTGAAGTGCAGACATTCAGACAGCAAGATGGGGAGACACTTTATAAAGCTTGGGAAAAGTTCAAAGATCTAACAAGGAGATGCCCACCAGAGATGTTTAATGAGTGGGTTCAACTTCACATATTCTATGAAGGTTGGTGCACGAAATTGTGATCATCAATGGCGCTATCAACATGGTACGCTCAATTGCAATCTCAACTCTTTATCACAACTTCGCACAACTAACTAGCAAGTGCACTGGGTCGTCCAAGTAATAAACCTTACGCGAGTAAGGGTCGATCCCACGGAGATTGTTGGTATGAAGCAAGCTATGGTCATCTTGTAAATCTCAGTCAGGCAGATTCAAATGGTTATGAATGATTTATGAATAAAGCATAAAATAAAGATAGAGATACTTATGTAATTCATTGGTGAGAATTTCAGATAAGCGTATGGAGATGCTTTGTCCCTTCCGTCTCTCTGCTTTCCTACTATCTTCATCCAATCCTTCTTACTCCTTTCCATGGCAAGCTTTATGTTGGGCATCACCGTTGTCAATGGCTACAGTCCCGTCCTCTCAGTGAAAATGTTCAACGCGCTCGGTCACAGCATGGCTATTCAGCTGTTGGTTCTCGATCATGTCGGAATAGAATCCAGTGATTCTTTTGCGTCTGTCACTAACGCCCCACAATCACGAGTTTGAAGCTCGTCACAGTCATTCAATCCTTGAATCATACTCAGAATACCACAGACAAGGTTTAGACCTTCCGGATTCTCTTGAATGCCGCCATCAATTCTAGCTTATACCACGAAGATTCCGATTAAGGGATCCAAGAGATATCCACTCAATCTAAGGTAGAACGGAGGTGGTTGTCAAGCACACATTCATAGGTGAGAATGATGATGAGTGTCACGGATCATCACATTCATCAAGTTGAGGAACAAGTGATATCTTAGAACAAGAATAAGCTGAATTGAATAGAAGAACAACAGTAATTGCATTAATACTCGAGGTATAGCAGAGCTCCACACCTTAATCTATGGTGTGTAGAAACTCCACCGTTGAAAATACATAAGAACAAGGTGTAGGCATGGCCGAGAGGCCAGCCCCCATGATCTATGATAGCATAATACTACTCAAAGATAGCTACCAAGATGAGAATACAATAGTAAAAGGTCCTATTTGTAGAGAACTAGTAGCCTAGGGTTTACAAAGATCAGTAAATTACATAAAAATCCACTTCCGGGCCCACTTGGTGTGTCCTTAGGCTGAGCATTGAAGCATTTTCGTGTAGAGACTCTTCTTGGAGTTAAACGCCAGCTTTTGTGCCAGTTTGGGCGTTTAACTCCCATTCATGTGCCAGTTCCGGCGTTTTACGCCATAATTCTTGAGCTGACTTGGAACGCCTGTTTGGGCCATCAAATCTCGAGCAAAGTATGGACTATTAAACATTGCTGGAAAGCCCAGGATGTCTACTTTCCAACGCAGTTGAGAACGCACCAATTGGGCTTTTGTAGCTCCAGAAAATCCACTTCGAGTGCAGGGAGGTCAGAATCCAACAGCATCTGCAGTCCTTTTCAGTCTCTGAATCAGATTTTTGCTCAAGTCCCTCAATTTCAGCCAGAAAATACCTGAAATCACAGAAAAACACACAAACTCATAGTAAAGTCCAGAAAAGAGAATTTTAACTAAAAACTAATAAAAATATAATAAAAACTAACTAAAACATACTAAAAACATACTAAAAATAATGCCAAAAAGCGTATAAATTATCCGCTCATCATAACACCAAACTTAAATTGTTGCTTGTCTCCAAGCAACTGAAGATCAATTAAGATAAAAAGAAGAGAATATGCAATGAATTCCAAAAACATCTATGAAGATCAGTATTAATTAGATGAGTGGGGCTTTAGCTTTTTGCCTCTGAACAGTTTTGGCATCTCACTTTATCCTTTGAAATTCAGAATGATTGGCTTCTATAGGAACTCAGAATCCAGATAGTGTTATTGATTCTCCTAGTTAAGTATGATGATTCTTGAACATAGCTACTTTATGAGTCTTGGCCGTGGCCCAAAGCACTCTGTCTTCCAGTATTACCACCGGATACATACATGCCACAGACACATAACTGGGTGAACCTTTTCAAATTGTGACTCAGCTTTGCTAGAGTCCCCAATTAGAGGTGTCCAGGGTTCTTAAGCACACTCTTTTTGCCTTGGATCACAACTTTATTTTTTTTCTTTTTCTTTTTTTGTTTTTTTTTAATTCAATGATTTTTCTTGCTTCAAGAATCATTTTTATGGTTTTTCAGATCCTCAGTAACATGTCTCCTTTTTCATCATTCTTTCAAGAGCCCACATTCATGAACAACAAATTCAAAAGACATATGCACTGTTCAAGCACACATTCAGAAGTTAAAGTATTGCCACCACAACAAAATAATTAATCTGTTATAAAATTCAAAATTCATTCAATTCTTCTCTTTTCCAATTAAGAACATTTTTCATTTAAGAAAGGTGATGGATTCATAGGACATTCATAACTTTAAGGCATAGACACTAAGACACTAATGATCATAAGACACAAACATAGATAAACATAGGCATAAAAATTCGAAAAACAGGAGAATAAAGAACAAGGAGATTAAAGAACGGGTCCACCTTATTGATGGCGGCTTGTTCTTCCTCTTGAAGATCTTATGGAGTGTTTGAGCTCCTCAATGTCTCTTCCTTGCCTTTGTTGCTCCTCTCTCATGATTCTTTGACCTTCTCTAATTTCATGGAGAAGAATGGAATGTTCTTGGTGCTCCACCCTTTGTTGTCCCATGTTGCAACTTAATTCTCCTAGGGAGGTGTTGATTTGCTCCCAATAGTTTTGTGGAGGAAAGTGCATCCCTTGAGGTATCTCAGGGATTTCATGGTGAGTAGGATCTCTTGTTTGCTCTATCCTCTTCTTAGTGATGGGCTTGTCTTCATCAATGAGGATGTCTCCCTCTATGTCAATTCCAACTGAATAACAGAGGTGACAAATGAGATGAGGGAAGGCTAACCTTGCCAAGGTAGAGGACTTGTCCGCCACCTTATAAAGTTTTTGGGATATAACCTTATGAAATTCTATTTCCTCTCCAATCATCATGCTATGAATCATGATGGCCCGGTCTATAGTAACTTCGGACCGGTTGCTAGTGGGAATGATTGAGCGTTGGATAAACTCCAACCATCCCCTAGCCACGGGCTTGAGGTCATGCCTTCTCAGTTGAACCGGCTTCCCTCTTGAATCTCTCTTCCATTGAGCGCCCTCTTCACAAATGTCTATGAGGACTTGGTCCAACCTTTGATCAAAGTTGACCCTTCTAGTGTAAGGGTGTTCATCTCCTTGCATCATGGGCAAGTTGAATGCCAACCTTACATTTTCCGGACTAAAATCTAAGCATTTCCCCCGAACCATTGTAAGCCAATTCTTTGGGTCTGGGTTCACACTTTGATCATGGTTCTTGGTGATCCATGCATTGGTATAGAACTCTTGAACCATTAAGATTCTGACTCGTTGAATGGGGTTGGTAAGAACTTTCCAACCTCTTCTTCGGATCTCATGTCGGATCTCCGGATATTCACTCTTTTTGAGTTTGAAAGGGACCTCGGGGATCACCTTCTTCATGGCCACAACTTCATAGAAGTGGTCTTGATGCACCCTTGAGATGAATCTTTCCATCTCCCATGACTCAGAGTTGGAAGCTTTTGCCTTTCCTTTCCTATTTCTAGAGGTTTTTCCAGCCTTAGATGCTATAAATGGTTATGGAAAAACAAAAAGCAATGCTTTTACCACACCAAACTTAGAAGGTTTGCTCGTCCTCGAGCAAAAGAAAAAAGAAGAGAGTAGAAGAAGAAGAAATAGAGGAGATGGAGGTGGCTTTGTGGTTCGGCCAAGGGGGAGAAGTAGTGTTTTGGTTGTGTGAAAATGAAGGGGCGAAGATGGGTTTATATAGGGGTGGAGAGAGGGGTAGGGTTCGGTCATGTGAGGGTGGGTTGGGAGGGAAAGTTGTTTGAATTTGAATGGTGAGGTAGGTGGTGTTTTATGAAGGGTGGATGTGAGTGGTGAAGAGAATAGTGGGATTTGATAGGTGAGGGGTTTTTGGGGAAGAGGTGTTGAGGTGATTGGTGAATGGGTGAAGAAGAGAGAGAGTGGTGGGGTAGGTGGGGATCTTGTGGGGTGGTGCGCGAAATTGTGAACAATACTTTTCACAACTCTCATAATCCCCGGTCATGAACCCCAAAAACTTGGTGTTCAATACCATGGCATTACACAACTTCGCACAACTAACCAGCAAGTGCACTGGGTCGTCCAAGTAATAAACCTTACGCGAGTAAGGGTCGATCCCACGGAGATTGTTAGTATGAAGCAAGCTATGGTCATCTTGTAAATTTTAGTCAGGCAAACTCAAATGGATGTATGATGATGAACGAAATAAACATAAAGGTAAAGATAGAGATACTTATGTAATTCATTGGTAGGAACTTCAGACAAGCGTATGAAGATGCCTTCCCTTCCGTCTCTCTGCTTTCCTACTGTCTTCATCCAATCCTTCTTACTCCTTTCCATGGCAAGCTTATGCAAGGGTTTCACCGTTGTCAGTGGCTACCTCCCATCCTCTCAGTGAAAATGTTCCTATGCTCTGTCACAGCATGGCTAATCATCTGTCGGTTCTCGGTCAGGCCGGAATAGAATCCAGCGATTCTTTTGCGTCTGTCACTAACGCCCCGCCTGCTAGGAGTTTAAAGCACGTCACAGTCATTCAATCATCGAATCCTACTCAGAATACCACAGACAAGGTTAGACCTTCCGGATTCTCTTGAATGCCGCCATCAGTTCTAGCCTATACCACGAAGACTCTGGTCTCACGGAATGGTTGGCTCGGTTGTCAGGCGAGCACTCGGTTGTCAGGCGATCAACCATGCATCGTGCAATCAGGAATCCAAGAGATATTCACCCAATCGAAAGTAGAACGGAGGTGGTTGTCAGTCACACGTTCATAGGTGAGAATGATGATGAGTGTCACGGATCATCACATTCATCATGTTGAAGAACAAGTGATATCTTAGAACAAGAACAAGCGGAATTGAATGGAAGAATAATAGTAATTGCATTAATACTCGAGGTACAACAGAGCTCCACACCTTAATCTATGGTGTGTAGAAGCTCCACCGTTGAAAATACATAAGAACAAGGTTTAGGCATGGCCGAATGGCCAGCCTCCCAATGATCTAAGATAGCATCAAAATGAAGATAGCTACCCCTTGATGTCTCAATACAACAGTAAAAGGTCCTACTTATAGAAAACTAGTAGCCTAAGGTTTACAGAAATGAGTAAATGACATAAAAATCCACTTCCGGGCCCACTTGGTGTGTGCTTGGGCTGAGCAATGAAGCATTTTCGTGCAGAGACTTCTCTTGGAGTTAAACACCAGCTTTTATGCCAGTTTGGGCGTTTAACTCCCATTTTGGTGCCAGTTCCAGCGTTTAACGCTGGGATTTCTGAGGGTGACTTTGAACGCCGGTTTGGGCCATCAAATCTTGGGCAAAGTATGGACTATCATATATTGATGGAAAGCCCAGGATATCTACTTTCCAACGCCGTTGAGAGCGCGCCAATTGGGCTTCTGTAGCTCCAGAAAATCCGCTTCGAGTGCAGGGAGGTCAGAATCCAACAGCATCTGCAGTCCTTTTCAGTCTCTGAATCAGATTTTTGCTCAGGTCCCTCAATTTCAGCCAGAAAATATCTGAAATCACAGAAAAACACACAAACTCATAGTAAAGTCCAGAAAAGTGAATTTTAACTAAAAACTAATAAAAATATACTAAAAACTAGCTAGATCATACTAAAAACATACTAAAAACAATGCCAAAAAGCGTACAAATTATCCGCTCATCACAACACCAAACTTAAATTGTTGCTTGTCCTCAAGCAACTGAAAATCAACTAAGATAAAAAGAAGAGAATATGCAATGAATTCCAAAAACATCTATGAAGATCAGTATTAATTAGATGAGCGGGGCTTTTAGCTTTTTGCCTCTGAATAGTTTTGGCATCTCACTCTATCCTTTGAAATTCAGAATGATTGGCTTCTTTAGGAACTTAGAATCCAGATAGTGTTATTGATTCTCCTAGTAGAGTATGATGATTCTTGAACAAAGCTACTTATTGAGTCTTGGCTGTGGCCCAAAGCACTCTGTCTTCCAGTATTACCACCGGATACATACATGCCACAGACACATAATTGGGTGAACCTTTTCAGATTGTGACTCAGCTTTGCTAGAGTCCCCAACTAGAGGTGTCCAGGGTTCTTAAGCACACTCTTATTGCCTTGGATCACAACTTTATTTATTTCTTTTCTCTCTTTTTTTTCGTCTTTTTTTTTCGTTTTCTCTTTTTTTTTTTGTATTCACTGCTTTTTTTTTCTTGCTTCAAGAATCATTGTAATGATTTTTCAGATCCTCAGTAACATGTCTCCTTTTTCATCATTCTTTCAAGAGCCAATATTCATGAACCACAAATTCAAGATACATATGCACTGTTTAAGCATACATTCAGAAAACAAAAATATTGCCACCACATCAAAATAATTAAACTGTTATAAAATTCAAAATTCATGCAATTCTTTTTCTTTTTCAACTAAGCACGTTTTTATTAAGAGAGGTGATGGATTCATAGGACATTCATAACTTTAAGGCATAGACACTAAGACACTAATGATCACAAGACACAAACATAGATAAACATAAGCATAAAATTCGAAAAACAGAAGAATAAAGAACAAGGAAATTAAGGAACGGGTCCACCTTAGTGATGGCGGCTCTTTCTTCCTCTTGAAGATCCTATGGAGTGCTTGAGCTCCTCAATGTCTCTTCCTTGTCTTTGTTGCTCCTCTCTCATGATTCTTTGATCTTCTCTAATCTCATGGAGGATGATGGAGTGTTCTTGATGCTCCACCCTTAGTTGTCCCATGTTGGAACTCAATTCTCCTAGGGAGGTGTTTAGTTGCTCCCAATAGTTTTGTGGAGGAAAGTGCATCCCTTGAGGTATCTCAAGGATATCATGATGAGTGGGGTCTCTTGTGTGCTCCATCCTCTTCTTAGTGATGGGCTTGTCCTCATCAATAGGGATGTCTCCCTCTATGTCAACTCCAACTGAATAACAGAGGTGACAAATGAGATGAGGGAAGGCTAACCTTGCTAAGGTAGAGGACTTGTCCGCCACCTTATAGAGTTCTTGGGCTATAACCTCATGAACTTCTATTTCTTCTCCAATCATGATGCTATGGATCATGATGGCCCGGTCTATGGTAACTTCGGACCGGTTGCTAGTGGGAATGATTGAGCGTTAGATGAACTCCAACCATCCTCTAGCCACGGGCTTGAGGTCATGCCTTCTTAATTGAACCGGCTTCCCTCTTGAATCTCTCTTCCATTGGGCGCCCTCTTCACATATGACTGTGAGGACTTGGTCCAACCTTTGATCAAAGTTGACCCTTCTAGTGTAAGGATGTTCATCTCCTTGCATCATGGGCAAATTGAATGCCAACCTTACACTTTCCGGACTAAAATATAAGTATTTCCCCCGAATCATAGTAAGATAATTCTTTGGATTCGGGTTCACACTTTGATCATGGTTCTCAGTGATCCATGCATTGGCATAGAACTCTTGAACCATCAAGATTCCGACTTGTTGAATGGGGTTGGTAAGAAATTCCCAACCTCTTCTTCGGATCTCATGTTGGATCTCCGGATATTCACCCTTTTTGAGTGAAAAAGGGACCTCGGGGATCACCTTCTTCAAGGCCACAACTTCATAGAAGTGGTCTTGATGCACCCTTGAGATGAATCTTTCTATCTCCCATGACTCGGAGGTGAAAGCTTTTGCCTTCCCTTTCCTCTTTCTAGATGTTTCTCCGGCCTTGGATGCCATAAATGGTTATGGAAAAACAAAAAGCAATGCTTTTACCACACCAAACTTAAAAGGTTTGCTCGTCCTCGAGCAAAAGAAGAAAGAAGAGAGTAGAAGAAGAAAAAATGAGGGGAAAGGGAATGGCTTTTGTTTTCGGCCAAGAAGGGGAGAAGTGGTGTGTATGTTGTGTGAAAATGAAGGAGTGAAGGAGGGTATATATAGGAGAAGGGGAAGGGTAGGGTTCGGCCATTTGAGGGTGGGTTTGGGTGGGAAAGTGGTTTGAATTTGAATGGTGAGGTAGGTGGGGTTTTATGAAGGATGGATGTGAGTAGTGAAGAGAAAGATGGGATTTGATAGGTGAAGGGTTTTTGGGGAAGAGGTGTTGAGGTGATTGGTGAATGGGTGAAGAAGAGAGAGAGAGTAGTAGGGTAGGTGGGGATCCTGTGGGGTCCACAGATCCTGAGGTGTCAAGGAAAAGTCATCCCTGCACCAAATGGCAAACAAAATCACGTTTTTAGCCATTTCTGGCGTTAAACGCCGGGCTGGTGCCCATTTCTGGCGTTTAACGCCAGCTTCTTGCCCTTTTCTGGCGTTTAACGCCAGTCTGGTGCCCCTTTCTGGCGTTAAACGCCCAGAATGGTGCCAGACTGGGCGTTAAACGCCCAACAGCTAGCCTCACTGGCGTTTAAACGCCAGTAGGTGCGTCCTCCAGGGTGTGCTGTTTTTCTTCCTGTTTTTCATTCTGTTTTTGCTTTTTTCATTGATTTTGTGACTTCTTATGATCATCAACCTACAAAAAATATAAAATAACAAAAGAAAATAGTTAGTTATAAAACATTGGGTTGCCTCCCAACAAGCGCTTTTTTAATGTCATTAGCTTGACAGAGGACTCTTATGGAGCCTTAGAAATGCTCAGAGCTATGTTGGAACCTCCCAACACCAAACTTAGAGTTTGAATGTGGGGGTTCAACACCAAACTTAGAGTTTGGTTGTGGCCTCCCAACACCAAACTTAGAGTTTGACTGTGGGGGCTCTGTTTGGCTTTGTTTTGAGAGAAGCTCTTCATGCTTCCTCTCCATGGTGATAGAGGGATATCCTTGGGCCTTAAACACCAAGGATTCTTCATTCACTTGAATGATCAACTCTCCTCTATCAACATCAATCACAGCCTTTGCTGTGGCTAGGAAGGGTCTGCCAAGGATGATGGATTCATCCATGCACTTCCCAGTCTCTAGGACTATGAAATCAGTAGGGATGTAATGGTCTTCAACTTTAATCAGAACATCCTCTACAAGTCCATGGGCTTGTTTTCTTGAATTGTTTGCCATCTCTAGTGAGATTTTTGCAGCTTGCACCTCAGAGATTCCTAACTTCTCCATTACAGAGAGAGGCATGAGGTTTACACTTGACCCTAAGTCACACAAGGCCTTCTTGAAGGTCATGGTGCCTATGGTACAAGGTATTGAAAACTTTCCAGGATCCTGTCGCTTTTGAGGCAGTTTCTGCCTAGACAAGTCATCCAGTTCTTTGGTGAGCAAAGGGGATTCATCCTCCCAAGTCTCATTTCCAAATAACTTGTCATTTAGCTTCATGATTGCTCCAAGGTATTTAGCAACTTGCTCTTCAGTGACATACTCATCCTCTTCAGAGGAAGAATACTCATCAGAGCTCATGAATGGCAGAAGTAAGTCCAATGGAATCTCTATGGTCTCAGTTTGAGCCTCAGATTCCCATGGTTCCTCATTGGGGAACTCATTGGAGGCCAGTGGATGCCCAGTGAGACCTTCCTCAGTGGCGTTCACTGCCTCTCCTTCCTCCCAAAATTTGGCCATGTTGATGGCCTTGCACTCTCCTTTAGGATTTTCTTCTGTATTGCTTGGGAGAGTACTAGGAGGGAGTTCAGTAATTTTCTTGCTCAGCTGACCCACTTGTGCCTCCAAATTTCTAATGGAGGATCTTGTTTCAGTCATGAAACTTTGAGTGGTTTTGATCAGATCAGAGACCATGGTTGCTAAGTCAGAGTTATTCTGCTTAGAGCTCTCTGTCTGTTGCTGAGAAGATGATGGAAAAGGCTTGCTATTGCTAAACCTGTTTCTTCCACCATTATTGTTGTTGAAACCTTGTTGGGGTCTCTGTTGATCCTTCCATGAAAAATTTGGATGATTTCTCCAAGAAGGATTATAGGTGTTTCCATAGGGTTCTCCCATGTAATTCACCTCTTCCATTGAAGGGTTCTCAGGATCATAAGCTTCTTCCTCAGATGAAGCCTCCTTAGTACTGCTTGGTCCATTTTGCATTCCAGACAGACTTTGAGAAATCATATTGACTTGTTGAGTCAATATTTTATTCTGAGCCAGTATGGCATTCAGAGTGTTAATCTCAAGAATTCCTTTCTTCTGACTAGTCCCATTGTTCACAGGATTTCTTTCAGAAGTGTACATGAATTGGTTATTTGCAACCATTTCAATCAGTTCTTGAGCTTCAGTGGGCGTCTTCTTCAGATGAAGAGATCCTCCTGCAGAGCTATCCAAAGACATCTTGGATAGTTCAGAGGGACCATCATAGAAAATACCTATGATGCTCCATTCAGAGAGCATATCAGAAGGACACTTTCTGATTAATTGTTTGTATCTTTCCCAAGCTTCATAGAGGGATTCTCCTTCCTTCTGTCTGAAGGTTTGGACTTCCACTCTAAGCTTACTCAATTTTTGAGGTGGAAAGAACTTTGCCAAGAAGGCATTGACTAGCTTTTCCCAAGAGTCCAGGCTTTCTTTAGGTTGAGAGTCCAACCATGTTCTAGCTCTGTCTCTTATAGCAAAAGGGAATAGCATAAGTCTGTAGACCTCAGGGTCAACCCCATTAGTCTTGACAGTGTCACAAATTTGTAAGAATTCAGCTAAAAACTGATGAGGATCTTCTAATGGAAGTCCATGGAACTTGCAATTCTGTTGTATTAGAGAAACTAATTGAGGCTTAAGCTCAAAGTTGTTTGCTCCAATGGCAGGGATAGAGATGCTTCTCCCATAGAAGTCGGGAGTAGGTGCAGTAAAGTCACCCAACACCTTCCTTGCATTGTTGGCATTGTTGTTGTTTTCGGCTGCCATGTGCTCTTCTTCTTTGAAGAATTCGGTTAGGTCCTCTACAGAGAGTTGTGCGTTGGCTTCTCTTAGCTTTCGCTTCAAGGTCCTTTCGGGTTCAGGATCAGCCTCAACAAGAATGCTTTTGTCCTTGCTCCTGCTCATAAGAAAGAGAAGGGAACAAGAAAATGTGGAATCCTCTATGTCACAGTATAGAGATTCCTTTAGGTGTCAGAGGAAAAGAAAAGTAGAAGACAGAAGTAGAAAATTCGAACTTATCAAAGAAGATGGAGTTCGAATTTTGCATCAAGGGATAATGTTAGTCCATAAATAGAAGGATGTGAGAAGAAGGAAAGTGATTTTCGAAAATTAAGTAAAAAAAATTTGAAAACATTTTTGAAAAACATTACTTAATTTTCGAAAATGAGAGTGGGAAAGAAATAAAATGATTTTTTGAAAAATATTTTGAAATTAGAAATCAAGAAGATTTGGTTGAAAATTATTTTGAAAAAGATGTGGTTAAGAAAATATGATTGGTTTTAAAAAGATGTGATTGAGAAGATATGATTTGAAAAACATTTTAAAAAGATTTGAGTTTGAAAATTAAAAACTTGACTAGCAAGAAAAGATATGATTCAAACATTAAACCTTTCTCAACAGAAAAGGCAACATACTTGAATTGTTGAATCAAATCATTAATTGATAGCAAGTATCTTTGAAAATGGAAAGGAATTGATTTTGAAAACATATGATTGAAAAGATATGATTTGAAAAAGATTTGATTTTGAAAAACTTTGAAAACCTGAAAAAAATTGCATTGAAAAACAGAATCTTCCCTCTTGTGCCATCCTGGCGTTAAACGCCCAGAATGGTGCACATTCTGGCGTTTAACGCCCAAAACTATACCCTTTTGGGCGTTAAACGCCCAACCAGGTACCCTGGCTGGTGTTTAAATGCCAGTCTGTCCTTCTTCACTGGGCGTTTTGAACGCCCAGCTTTTCTGTGTAATTCCTCTGCTGTATGTTCTGAATCTTTAATTTCTCTGTAGTATTGACTTGAGAAGACACAAATAAAAAATATTTTTGGATTTTTAATAATAAGGAAAAATCAAAATGCAACAAGAATCAAATAACTATGCATGCAAGACACCAAACTTAGCAGTTTGTATACTACTGACACTAATGAGAATGCATATGAGACACATAAAACACTCAAGTCAAGAGAATTCAAAGATCAGAGTAAGAAATCATCAAGAATTATTTGAAGATCCTTAAGAACACATGAATGGATGCATGCAATTGACACCAAACTTAACATGAGACACTAGACTCAAACTAGAAATTTTTGGATTTTATGATTTTTTTTTTGTGTTTTTCGAAAATTAAGTGGAAAAAGATATCAAAATTCTTAATGAGAATCCCAGGAATCATGCAATGTTAGTCTAAAGCTTCAGTCTAAAGGAATTAGACATGGTCAGCCAAGCTTCAGCAGAACATTGCATTCAAGAGCTAAATTGATGAAGATCAATCAGCTTTGGTGATGATAAGAACATCACCTTGAAACACTAGAATTCATTCTTAAGAACTCTGAAGAAAAAATACATAATCTAAGCAACGAGATGAACCGTCAGTTGTCCAAACTCAACAATCCCCGACAACGGCGTCAAAAACTTGGTGCTGTTGCCGGATCTTGGCATTGATGTTACCGGACCAAAAGCTTGCTCAAAACTTGAACAATCCCCGGCAACGGCGCCAAAAACTTGGTGCGCGAAATTGTGAACAATACTTTTCACAACTCTCATAATCCCCGGTCATGAACCCCAAAAACTTGGTGTTCAATACCATGGCATTACACAACTTCGCACAACTAACCAGCAAGTGCACTGGGTCGTCCAAGTAATAAACCTTACGCGAGTAAGGGTCAATCCCACGGAGATTGTTAGTATGAAGCAAGCTATGGTCATCTTGTAAATCTTAGTCAGGCAAACTCAAATGGATGTATGATGATGAATGAAATAAACATAAAGGTAAAGATAGAGATACTTATGTAATTCATTGGTAGAAACTTCAGACAAGCGTATGAAGATGCCTTCCCTTCCGTCTCTCTGCTTTCCTACTGTCTTCATCCAATCCTTCTTACTCCTTTCCATGGCAAGCTTATGCAAGGGTTTCACCGTTGTCAGTGGCTACCTCCCATCCTCTCAGTGAAAATGTTCCTATGCTCTGTCACAGCATGGCTAATCATCTGTCGGTTCTCGGTCAGGCCGGAATAGAATCCAGCGATTCTTTTGCGTCTGTCACTAACGCCCCGCCTGCTAGGAGTTTGAAGCACGTCATAGTCATTCAATCATCGAATCCTACTCAGAATACCACAGACAAGGTTAGACCTTCCAGATTCTCTTGAATGCCGCCATCAGTTCTAGCCTATACCACGAAGACTCTGATCTCACGGAATGGTTGGCTCGGTTGTCAGGCGAGCACTCGGTTGTCAGGCGATCAACCATGCATCGTGCAATCAGGAATCCAAGAGATATTCACCCAATCGAAAGTAGAACGGAGGTGGTTGTCAGTCACACGTTCATAGGTGAGAATGATGATGAGTGTCACGGATCATCACATTCATCAAGTTGAAGAACAAGTGATATCTTAGAACAAGAACAAGCGGAATTGAATGGAAGAACAATAGTAATTGCATTAATACTCGAGGTACAGCAGAGCTCCATACCTTAATCTATGGTGTGTAGAAGCTCCACCGTTGAAAATACATAAGAACAAGGTTTAGGCATGGCCGAATGGCCAGCCTCCCAATGATCTAAGATAGCATCAAAATGAAGATAGCTACCCCTTGATGTCTCAATACAACAGTAAAAGGTCCTACTTATAGAAAACTAGTAGCCTAAGGTTTACAGAAATGAGTAAATGACATAAAAATCCACTTCCGGGCCCACTTGGTGTGTGCTTGGGCTGAGCAATGAAGCATTTTCGTGCAGAGACTTCTCTTGGAGTTAAACGCCAGCTTTTATGCCAGTTTGGGCGTTTAACTCCCATTTTGGTGCCAGTTCCAGCGTTTAACGCTGGGATTTCTGAGGGTGACTTTGAACGCCGGTTTGGTCCATCAAATCTTGGGCAAAGTATGGACTATCATATATTGCTGGAAAGCCCAGGATGTCTACTTTTCAACGCCATTGAGTCCACGCCAATTGGGCTTCTGTAGCTCCAGAAAATCCGCTTCGAGTGCAGGGAGGCCAGAATCCAACAGCATCTGCAGTCCTTTTCAGTCTCTGAATCAGATTTTTGCTCAGGTCCCTCAATTTCAGCCAGAAAATACCTGAAATCACAGAAAAACACACAACTCATAGTAAAGTCCAGAAAAGTGAATTTTAACTAAAAACTAATAAAAATATACTAAAAACTAGCTAGATCATACTAAAAACATACTAAAAACAATGCCAAAAAGCGTACAAATTATCCGCTCATCATGGGGTCCACAGATCCTGAAGTGTCAAGGAAAATTCATCCATGCACCAAGTGGCGAGCAAAAATGCTCTTTATGCCAATTCTGGCATTAAACGCCGGGCTGGTGCCCATTTCTGGCGTTTAACGCCAGCTTCTTGCCCTTTCCTGGCGTTTAACGCCAGTCTGGTGCCCCTTTCTGGCGTTAAACGCCAAGAATGGTGCCAGACTGGGCGTTAAACGCCCATTTGCTGCCTTTACTGGCGTTTAAACGCCAACAAGTTTTTCCTCCAGGGTGTGCTATTTTTCTTTCTATTTTTCATGCTATTTTTTCTTTTTCAATTGATTTTGTGACTTCCGATGATCATCAACCTACAGAAAATATAAAATAACAAAGGAAAAATAGATAAATATAACATTGGGTTGCCTCCCAACAAGCGCTTGTTTAATGTCAGTAGCTTGACAGTGGGATCTCAAGGAGCCTTACAGATACTTAGAGCAATGTTGGAACCTCCCAACACCAAACTTAGAGTTTGAATGTGGGGGTTCAACACCAAACATAGAAGTTGGTTGAGGCCTCCCAACACCAAACTTAGAGTTTGACTGTGGGGGCTCTGTTTGACTCTGTTTTGAGAGAAGCTCTTCATGCTTCCTCTCCATGGTTGCAAAGGGATATCCTTGAGCCTTAAACACAAGGGATTCTTCTTTCACTTGAATGATCAATTCTCCTCTGTCAACATCAATCACAGCCTTTGCTGTGGCTAGGAAGGGTCTGCCAAGGATGATGGATTCATCCATGCACTTCCCAGTCTCTAGGACTATGAAATCAGCAGGGATGTAATGGTCTTCAACTTTTACCAGAACATCCTCTACAAGTCCATAAGCTTGTTTTCTTGAATTGTCTGCCATCTCTAGTGAGATTCTTGCAGCTTGCACCTCAAAGATCCCTAGCTTCTCCATTACAGAGAGAGGCATGAGGTTTATGCTTGACCCTAGGTCACGCAGAGCCTTCTTGAAGGTCATGGTGCCTACTGTACAAGGTATTGAGAACTTCCCAGGGTCTTGTCTCTTTTGAGGTAATCTCTGCCTAGTCAAGTCATCCAGTTCTTTGGTGAGCAAAGTGGGTTCATCCTCCCAAGTCTCATTACCAAATAACTTGTGATTTAGCTTCATGATTGCTCCAAGGTACTTAGCAACTTGCTCTTCAGTGACATCTTCGTCCTCTTCAGAGGACGAATACTCGTCAGAGCTCATGAATGGCAGAAGTAAATCCAATGGAATCTCTATGATCTCAGTGTGAGCCTCAGATTCCCATGGTTCCTCATTAGGGAACTCATTGGAGGCCAGTGGACATCCATTGAGGTCTTCCTCAGTGGCGCTCACTGCCTCTTTCTCCTCTCGGCCATGTTGATAGCCTTGCACTCTCCTTTTGGATTCTCTTCTGTATTGCTTGGAAGAGTGCTAGGAGGGAGTTCAGTAATTTTCTTACTCAGCTGACCCACTTGTGCCTCCAAGTTTCTAATGGAGGACCTTGTTTCAGTCATGAAACTTTGAGTGGTTTTGATTAGATCAGAGACCATGGTTGCTAAGTCAGAGTGGCTCTGCTTAGAATTCTCTGTCTGTTGCTGAGAAGATGATGGAAAAGGCTTGCCATTGCTAAACCTGTTTCTTCCACCATTATTGTTGTTGAAACCTTGTTGAGGTCTCTGTTGATCCTTCCATGAGAGATTTGGATGATTTCTCCATGAAGGATTATAGGTGTTTCCATAGGGTTCTCCCATGTAATTCACCTCTTCCATTGATGGGTTCTCTGGATCATAAGCTTCTTCTTCAGATGAAGCGTCCTTAGTACTGCCTGGTGTAGCTTGCATTCCAGACAGACTTTGAGAAATCATATTGACTTGCTGAGTCAATATTTTGTTCTGAGCCAATATGGCATTCAGAGTATCAATCTCAAGAACTCCTTTCTTCTGATTCGTCCCATTGTTCATAGGATTCCTTTCAGAAGTGTACATGAATTGGTTATTTGCAACCATTTCAATGAGTTCTTGAGCTTCTGCAGGCGTCTTCTTCAGATGAAGAGATCCTCCAGCAGAGCTATCCAATGACATCTTGGACAGTTCAGACAGACCATCATAGAAGATACCTATGATGCTCCACTCAGAAAGCATGTCAGAAGGACACTTTTTGATCAATTGTTTGTATCTTTCCCAAGCTTCATAGAGGGATTCACCTTCCTTCTGTCTGAAGGTTTGGACTTCCACTCTAAGCTTACTCAATTTTTTGAGGTGGAAAGAACTTTGCCAAGAAGGCATTGACCAGTTTTTCCCAAGAGTTCAGGCTTTCTTTAGGTTGTGAGTCCAACCATATCCTAGCTCTGTCTCTTACAGCAAAAGGGAATAGCATAAGTCTGTAGACCTCAGGGTCAACCCCATTGGTCTTGACAGTGTCACAGATTTGCAAGAATTCAGCTAAAAACTGATGAAGATCTTCCAATGGAAGTCCATGGAACTTGCAATTCTATTGCATTAGAGAAACTAATTGAGGCTTAAGCTCAAAGTTGTTTGCTCCAATGGCAGGGATAGAGATGCTTCTCCTATAGAAGTCGGGAGTAGGTGTAGTAAAGTCACTGATAAACGAAATTTAGCATGTCGATTTAGAATTCAATAATGAATATGATCGTGAGTATAGTCTAATCGACACTTAAAGTTCGCACCAAACAATCCTACAATCTATAACCGAGAGTACTAGTCTCCCGAGTCGTCCTCCCTTGGAATTGCTAGAGTGTGCATCTTATTGATTAGGAAGCTTGTTATGATTCTTTGAAGGTTTTAGCAAAATAGAAAACAAACAATCAATCCTTAAAAGACTTGGCTTAGGGTTGGCATTAGAAATTCTATCCTTATAGTTCCTTCAATGATGACAACAATTAAGCCTTGCTTCATTTAGTAAACCCCTAGGCATAGAGGAAAGTCAAATGAGAGTAATCAACTTGAGTTACAAGTCCTAGCTTTACCTTATGGAAATCTAGCTTTAGTGTACTCCAAGTCAATTAGCAATCTCTAATTCTAAATCAACAATTGACACAACTATTCAACTTCTTCTAATGGCCCAAACCCTATGCCAAGTAAGAAACTTTTACTCTATAACTAGTGTTGGCATTTCATCAAACATTTGGTGAGCAAGAGTGAAAGTCATAGTAAAATTGAGAAGAAAGTAGAATTAAAAGTATTCCAACATAAGAAACTAACAACAATTAACAAAGAACAACAATGGAAATGAGATTCTAAAGGAATTGATTAAATCCAAAATTACAAGATTGAATCTAAGATCTATGAGAATTGAGCAATTACAAACACTAATGGAGATTGGAGAAGAAGATCTATGACATGAACAAAATGAATTGAGAATTGCAAAGGATCTCACCAAAGAGTGAATGAAAATTCAGAAATTAGATGAAGATGAACCCTAATGAGAGCTTGAAATCTCTCTCCTTCTCCAAGAGTGTAACTAACTATCTCCCCAAAATATCTAGAATCTAGAAAAATGAGCTAAAAGTCCTTAACCCTTGTTCCCTTGGTCTTCTTAAGCTTTTCCCGCCAGGGCACTTCCCCAAAATGGGATTCCCAACTGCCTCCACGCCCAAGTCACGTCGCTCTTTAAAAAATCATATTCGAACATCGGCGCGCATGCGCAATGTATGCGTGCGCGCCCACGGGGCATCTTGCAATGTGCGCGGAGGCGTAATGTACGCGTGCGCGCCCACGAAGATCATGGCCTAGCCGCTACGCAAGCCGGCTCGTGGCTTGGCTCTTGGCTTCGACTTCTAACTGCTCAATCCACGCGGACGCGTCAAGTGCGCGCACGCGCCCATGCTGATATTTCCAAAGTTCAATTTTCATGCTCCCTTCCTTTGCACCCGTCCTCCTTCTCTCTTCTGGTCCACCCCTACCCTATATTCTGAAACCACTTAACACACAGGTCACGGCATCGAATGGCACCAAGAGAGGATTAGAAATGTATCTAATTTAGTGCAAAATAAGCATGTTTTCATCCATGAGGCAAAATTAGGAAAGGAACACAAAGTCTTGTATTTTCATATAGAAAGCGTGCGGAATTATTGATAAAACCCTTGAAATCAACACAAGATAAACCCTCAAAATGGGGTATATCAACCTCCCCATACTTAGATTCTAGCATGTCCTCATGCCTAGAGAAACGCAAAAGAAACACAAATACCGAGGGATCATAAAGGTATAAGACTCATGAAGTGTGCAACCTACTTATGTGAATGCAACTATGACTAGTGCTATTATCTACTTGGTTAGGAACAAATCGACCTTCCTAAGATATATGCAAGCATATAGGGTCCGATGGCGGTCAATATATAGGACTTACCAATTTTAAGTGTCAAATGCAATATATGCAACTTTGCATGAAGAACGCTCGTGAGAGCCGGGAATCAAGGAATTGAGCATCGAACCCTCACCGGAAGTGTTTGCACTCTAGTCGCTCGGTGTTTGGGGTTGGTTCACTCAATCCTCCCCTAATCATGCTTTCCAAGATTTGTTTTTCATCTAACAATCAACAATTATTCAATGTATGCATACAATTATCATGAGGTCTTTTCTTTAGGTTGTAATGGGGCTAGGGTTAAGGTAGGATGCATATTTGGTCAAGTGAGCTTGAAGTTTGAATCTTTGATAGGCTTAGACTTCCCTCCTAACCTATGACATCCTATACAATTAAGTTCTACCCTAACTACCCATTCCTTCACTTTTTCACATACTCATGCATTTTCTTTTCATTTCACGACACTTATGCATTGATTCTATTGGACTATACTTTGATTTGGGGCATTTTGTCCCCTTTTTATTTCTTTCTTTTTCTTCTTTTTCTTTCTTTTTCTCTTTTTTTTCTTTTCCATACTATTTTTCTTTTTCTTTTCCTTTTTTTTGTTTTTCTCAATTTTTTTCTTTCTATATACAAGAGCATCAATGCATAAGGTCTATACATTTGATCAATACATGAGCTTGTACCCAATTCCCAATATTTTCAATAAGAATACAAAACTACCCTTTTATTCCTCCAATGTCCCAGGATTCCCACACTTGAATGATACTCACACACACTAGCCTAAGCCAATCAAAGATCCAAATTAAGGACATTTATTGTTTTTCGCTTTAAGGCTTGTAATGTGCTAATTTAAGAACAAAGTGGGTTAAGTGTAGGCTCAAATTGGCTAACAATGGATGATAAAAGGTAAGGCTATTTGGGTAAGTGAGCTAATGAAATGATGGCCTCAATCATATAAATGCGTGAATACAAGGAATAATGGACATATAGACTCAAACAAAGCAAGGATCACACTCATAGAGAGAAAACAATTTCACACAAGAAGGAGAGTAGGTGACTATAAGATGTAGCCACAAAACAAGGCTCGAAGCTCACTAGCTTGTGTTCTTAACTCAAAATCCATGTTCCAAGATATAATTCTTCATGGAAATTTGGCATCAAAATATTCGAAATTGGCAGTGCCACGGTTGCGTAGGTGGTAAAGTGGAAATGATGGAGGATGGAGGGGCAATGTAGTGGCCACCGGCGGTAGGTGGTCGGAGGTGGTTGGAATGAAGGTGAAAGGGTAAGAGGGGGAGGGGTAGTAGAGGGGGTGAGAAGAAGAAAAAGGGAAGAAGAATGAAGGGGGCAAGTGTGCTCCCTATTAAATTGGCGTCGATCACCCACGCGTGCGCGCATGGTGCGCGCTCGCGCAAAGAAGCGAGGTGGATTGGGGGCGCGCGCACGCACGTTGCGCGCACGCGCCCAAGCGCTTGTGCTGGTAGCACAAGGGTGGCTTAGAGTTGGCACAACTCTCTGGATGAACTTCCAGAAGTTGGCTGCAGGGCTATTGGCGCGTGCGCACGGTGCGCGTGTGCGGCAATGTGGTTATGCCCCAGGCATGAGATGGGCCTGGGGTGGGCCTAACTCTCTGTGAAGTGGCCTAGAGGAGGGTGCAGAACGAGGGACGCGTTCACGGCCTATGCGCGCGCGCGCACATCGTGTTGCGAGCATATGGACGCGTGTGCGCCAGGTGCGCGCACGCGGCAGAGGTGGTGGGCTGGTGGCTTAGTGCAGGCCTGAGAGTGGCCTAACTCTCTGGAATATGTGCCAGGAGTGCACAAGGGTGATCGGCGCGCGCGCGCACGGTGCGCTAGCGCGTCGATCCGTAGATTTGTGAAAACGTGCATACGCGCCATGTGCGGGCACGCGTGATTGGCCTGTGCCTCAAGCATGGGGCTGGCGTAGGGTGGGCTCAACTCTCTGGAAAATGTATGGAGGGTCGCTTTTGTCGATCCATGCGTCCGCGCACGGTGCGCGTCCACGCGGATGGTCGACAAATGCTTCAAAGACGCGCGCGCCAGGTGCGCGCACGCGCAGAAGGGTGCCTTTTCCAAATTTTGCATGGTTTTGCACCATTTTTAGCATTCCAACCCTCTAAGCAGCCACCTAAGCACTATAGAAGGATGTTTTAACTTGATACTACCAAATGAAGCAAAATTAGAATTGAAATCTAACTACAACTACTTCTATTACCTAGGTACCAATCATGAAGTCAAGTGTTAAGCAAGTGTCAATCAAGGAATGATGCAATGGTTATGTACAAAGGAAGATCTTACCTTGGTGGGGTGTCTCCCACCTAGCACTTTTGTTTACCGTCCTTAAGTTGTACTTCCACTAGCTCAAAGTTCTTGTTCAAGAGAGGCATCCCTCAAGAGGAATACTTCAAATTCCTTGGAGTTCTTTCTTTGCTCACCATGGTACAATTTGAGACGGTGCCCATTTACCTTGAAAATGTCCGGACTTGATGGGTGGCGCAAGTGGTAGACCCCATAAGGTTCTACTTTCTCCACTTGGTAGGGTCCATCCCACCTTGATCTAAGCTTTCCGGGTAGTAATCACAACCTTGAGTTGTAAAGAAGGACTAGTTCACCGGGTTGGAATTCCCTTCTCCTAATGTTCTTGTCATGGATGGCTTTCATCTTTTCCTTGTAAAGTCTAGAGTTGTCATAAGCTTCTAATCTTAAGCATTCCAATTCCGCTAATTGAAGCTTTCTCTCTACCCCGGCTCCACCCAAGCTCATATTACATTCCTTTATGGCCCAATAAGCTTTGTGTTCGATTTCTACCGGTAAGTGGCATGCTTTACCATATACAAGCCTAAAGGGGCTCATGCCAATGGGTGTTTTGTAAGCCGTTCGATATGCCCATAGTGCATCGGAGAGTTTAGCGCTCCAATCCTTCCGATTCGGCTTCACAATCCTTTCCAACACATGTTTGATTTCCCGGTTAGAAACCTCAGCTTGGCCGTTTATCTGAGGGTGGTAGGCCGTGGTGACTTTGTGTATGATGCCATACTTTCTCATGAGGCCATCCATTTTTTTGTTGCAAAAGTGGGATCCTTGGTCACTTATGATTGCTCTTGGGGAGCCAAAGCGACAAATGATATTGTTCCTCACAAAAGAATAAACAACATGAGCATCATCCGTTCGGGTGGGGATTGCCTCCACCCATTTTGACACATAATCGACGGCTAACAAGATGTAGAGAAAGCCATTGGAATTTAGAAATGGTCCCATGAAGTCGATTCCCCATACATCAAAGATTTCACAAAAAAGCATATTTTGTTGGGGGATTTCGTCCTTCTTAGAAATATTTCCAAACCGAATGCATTGGGGGCAAGATTTGCAATAGAGAGAAGAATCTTTGAGAAGGGTTGGCCACCAAAATACGCAATCAAGGACCTTTCTTGCCGTTCTTTGGGGGCCATAGTGGCCACCTCCTTCGGAAGCATGGCAAGCGTCCAAGATTGCTTGGAATTCGGTTTGAGGTATGCACCGTCGCACTATTCGGTCCGCTCCACATCTCCACAAATAGGGATCGTCCCAAACATAGTATTTGGATTTGCTTTTCAGCTTATCCTTTTGATGTTTGCTGAGATTGGGAGGGAGGGTGCGTGAAACCAAGTAGTTTGCTATTGGGGCATACCAAGGAACTACTTCCGAAATTGCGTGCAAACCATCTAGAGGAAAGGAGTCATTGATAGGAGTGGTGTCACCTTTTGTGTGTTCGAGGCGACTTAGATGGTCCGCCACTAAGTTTTGGGAACCACTCCTATCTTTGATCTCCAAGTCAAATTCTTGTAACAAAAGCACCCAACGAATTAATCTCGGTTTTGATTCCTTTTTGGCCAATAAATACTTTAGTGCCGCGTGATCCGAGTACACTACAACCTTGGAACCAAGAAGATAGGCTCGGAACTTGTCCAAAGCAAAAACAATGGCTAGGAGTTCCTTTTCGGTTGTAGTGTAGTTGGATTGGGCACCATCTAGTGTTTTGGAAGCATAAGCTATGACGTAGGGAATCTTACCTTCGCGTTGTGCTAACGCGGCTCCTATCGCATAATTTGAGGCATCGCACATGATTTCAAATGGTTGAGTCCAATTCGGTCCTCGCACAATAGGGGCTTGTGTCAATGCTACTTTAAGTTTGTCATATGCTTCCATACATTCCTTGCTTAGCTCAAATTCAGTGTCCTTTTGTAGTAGTCGAGAGAGAGGTAAGGCTACCTTGCTAAAGTCTTTGATGAATCTCTGGTAGAATCCTGCATGTCCAAGAAAAGAACGGACTTTCCTCTCGGAGGAGGGGTAAGGTAAACTAGATATGACATTTTTTTTTGCTGGATCTACGGAGATGCCTTCTTTTGAGACTATATGTCCCAAAACAATGCCTTGTTTGACCATGAAATGACATTTTTCAAAATTTAAGACAAGGTTTGTTTTGGTGCATCTTTCTAAGACGTTTTCAAGGTTACCTAAGGAATGATCGAATGAATCACCGTACACACTAAAGTCGTTCATAAAAACTTCCATACATTGTTCTAGAAAGTCCGCAAATAAGCTTATCATGCATCTTTGAAACGTTGCCGGTGCATTGCATAGGCCAAATGGCATACGCTTGTAAGCATACGTTCCAAAGGGGCAAGTAAATGTGGTTTTTTCTTGGTCCTCTAGAGCAATATGAATTTGGAAGTATCCAGAATAACCATCAAGAGAGCAATAATATGATTTACCAGCTAATCGATCAAGTATTTGATCAATGAATGGTAGTGGGAAGTGGTCTTTTCTTGTGGCCGCATTCAACCTTCGGTAGTCTATGCATACTCTCCAAGAATTTTGCACTCTTGTTGCTATAAGTTCACCACTTTCATTTTTGATTGTTGTCACCCCAGATTTCTTTGGCACCACTTGGACCGGGCTTACTGGTGCGCGAAATTGTGAACAATACTTTTTCACAACTCTCATAATCCCCGGTAATGGCTCCAAAAACGTGGTAGCTCAATACCATGGCATTACACAACTTCGCACAACTAACCAGCAAGTGCACTGGGTCATCCAAGTAATAAACCTTACGCGAGTAAGGGTCGATCCCACGGAGATTGTTAGTATTGAAGCAAGCTATGGTCATCTTGTAAATCTTAGTCAGGCAAATTCAAATGTATATGATGATGAACAAAAATAACATAAAAGATAAAGATAGTGATACTTATGTAATTCATTGGTAGGAACTTCAGATAAGCGCATGAAGATGCCTTCCCTTCCGTCTCTCTGCTTTCCTACTGTCTTCATCCAATCCTTCTTACTCCTTTCCATGGCAAGCTTAAGCAAGGGTTTCACCGTTGTCAGTGGCTACCTCCCATCCTCTCAGTGAAAGCGATTGCATATGCTCTGTCACAGCATAGCGGAATTCATCTGTCGGTTCTCAATCAGGCCGGAATAGAATCCAGTGATTCTTTTGCGTCTGTCACTAACGCCCCGCCCTCAGGAGTTTGAAGCACGTCACAGTCATTCAGTCATTGAATCCTACTCAGAATACCACAGACAAGGTTAGACCTTCCGGATTCTCTTGAATGCCACCATCAGTTCTCGCCTATACCACGAAGATTCCGGTTAAAGAACCCAAGAGATATTCACTAGAACCTTGGTTGCTTGTAGAACAAGAGTGGTTGTCAGTCACCTTGTTCATGGGTGAGAATGATGATGAGTGTCACAGATCATCACATTCATCAAGTTGAAGAACAAGTGATATCTTAGAACAAGAACAAGCGGAATTGAATAGAAGAACAATAGTAATTGCATTAATACTCGAGGTACAGCAGAGCTCCACACCTTAATCTATGGTGTGTAGAAGCTCCACCGTTGAAAATACATAAGCATAAGGTCTAGGCATGGCCGAATGGCCAGCCTCCCAATGATCTAAGATAGCATAAAAATGAAGATAGCTACCAAAGTCTCTAATACAATAGCAAAAGGTCCTACTTATAAGAACTAGTAGCCTAAGGTGTACAGAAATGAGTAAATGACATAAAAATCCACTTCCGGGCCCACTTGGTGTGTGCTTGGGCTGAGCATTGAAGCATTTTTCGTGTAGAGACTCTTCTTGGAGTTAAACGCCAGCTTTCATGCCAGTTTGGGCGTTTAACTCCCATTTGGGTGCCAGTTCCAGCGTTTAACGCTGGGATTTCTTGAGGTAACTTTGAACGCCGGTTTGGGCCATCAAATCTTGGGCAAAGTATGGACTATCATATATTGCTGGAAAGCCCAGGATGTCTACTTTCCAACGCCGTTGAGAGCGCGCCAATTGGGCTTCTGTAGCTCCAGAAAATCCACTTCGAGTGCAGGAGGTCAGAATCCAACAGCATCTGCAGTCCTTTTTGGCCTCTGAATCAGATTTTTGCTCAGGTCCCTCAATTTCAGCCAGAAAATACCTGAAATCACAGAAAAACACACAAACTCATAGTAAAGTCCAGAAAAGTGAATTTTAACTAAAAACTAATAAAAATATACTAAAAACTAACTAGATCATATCAAAAACATACTAAAAACAATGCCAAAAAGTATACAAATTATCCGCTCATCACAACACCAAACTTAAATTGTTGCTTGTCCCCAAGCAACTGAAAATCAAACAAGACAAAAAGAAGAGAATATGCAATGAATTCCAAAAACATCTGTGAAGATCAGTATTAATTAGATGAGCGGGGCTTTTACTTTTTGCCTCTAAATAGTTTTGGCATCTCACTCTATTCTTTGAAATTCAGAATGGTTGGCTTCTTTAGGAACTCAGAGTCCAGATAGTGTTAATGATTCTCCTAGTAAAGTATGATGATTCTTTGAACAAAGCTACTTATTGAGTCTTGGCTGTGGCCCAAAGCACTCTGTCTTCCAGTATTACCACCGGATACATACATGCCACAGACACATAATTGGGTGAACCTTTTCAGATTGTGACTCAGCTTTGCTGAAGTCCCCAATTAGAGGTGTCCAGGGTTCTTAAGCACACTCTTATTTGCCTTGGATCACAACTCTTATTTCTCTCTTTTTTTTTCGTTTTTCTTTTTCCTTTTTTTTCGGTTTTTTTTTCATAGCTTTTTCTTGCTTCAAGAATCATTTTTATGATTTTTCAGATCCTCAGTAACATGTCTCCTTTTTCATCATTCTTTCAAGAGCCAATCATTCATGAACCACAAATTCAAGATACATATGCACTGTTTAAGCATACATTCAGAGAACAAAAATATTGCCACCACATCAAAATAATTAACTGTTATAAAATTTAAAATTCATGCAATTCTTTCTTTTATCAATTAAGCACATTTTTATTTAAGAAAGGTGATGGATTCATAGGACATTCATAACTTTAAGGCATAGACACTAAGACACTAATGATCATAAGACACAAACATGGATAAACATAAGCATAAATTTTCGAAAAACAGAAGAATAAAGAACAAGGAGATTAAAGAACGGGTCCACCTTAGTGATGGAGGCTCTTTCTTGCTCTTGAAGATCCTATGGAGTGCTTGAGCTCCTCAATGTCTCTTCCTTGTCTTTGTTGCTCCTCCCTCATGATTCTTTGATCTTCTCTAATTTCATGAAGGATGATGGAGTGTTCTTGATGCTCCACCCTTAGTTGTCCCATGTTGGAACTCAACTCTCCTAGGGAGGTATTTAGTTGCTCCCAATAGTCTTGTGGAGGAAAGTGCATCCCTTGAGGAATCTCAGGGGTCTCATGATGAGTGGGGTCTCTTGTGTACTCCATCCTTTTCTTGGTGATGGGTTTGTCCTCATCAATGGGAATGTCTCCATCTATGTCAACTCCAACTGAATAACAGAGGTGACAAATGAGATGAGGAAAGGCTAACCTTGCCAAGGTGGAGGTCTTGTCCGCCACCTTATAGAGTTCTTGGGCTATAACCTCATGAACCTCTATTTCTTCTCCAATCATGATGCTATGGATCATGATAGCCCGATCTATGGTAACTTCGGACCGGTTGCTAGTGGGAATGATAGGTGAAGGGTTTTTGGGGAAGAGGTGTTGAGGTGATTGGTGAATGGGTGAAGAAGAGAGAGAGTGATGGTGGGGTAGGTGGGGATCCTGTGGGGTCCACAGATCCTGTGGTGTCAAGGAAAAGTCATCCCTGCACCAAATGGCATCAAAATTCATGTTTTGAGCCATTTCTGGCGTTAAACGCCGGGCTGGTGCCCATTCCTGGCGTTTAACGCCAGGTTCTTGCTCTTTTCTGGCGTTTAACGCCAGTCTGGTGCCCCTTTCTGGCGTTAAACGCCCAGAATGGTGCCAGACTGGGCGTTAAACGCCCAACTGCTAGGCTTACTGGCGTTTGAACGCCAGCAGCATCTTCCTCCAGGGTGTGCTATTTTTCTTCCTGTTTTTCATTCTGTTTTTGCTTTTTTCATTGTTTTTGTGACTTCTTATGATCATCAACCTACAAAAAAGATAAAATAACAAAAGAAAATAATTAAGTATAAAACATTGGGTTGCCTCCCAACAAGCGCTTCTTTAATGTCATTAGCTTGACAGAAGGCTTCTCATGGAGCCTCAGAAATACTCAGAACCGTGTTGGAACCTCCCAACACCAAACTTAGAGTTTGAATGTGGGGGTTCAACACCAAACTTAGAGTTTGGTTGTGGCCTCCCAACACCAAACTTAGAGTTTGACTGTGGGGGCTCAGTTTGGCTCTGTTTTGAGAGAAGCTCTTCATGCTTCCTCTCCATGATGACAGAGGGATATCCTTGGGCCTTAAACACCAAGGATTCTTCATTCACTTGAATGATCAACTCTCCTCTATCAACATCAATCACAGCCCTTGCTGTGGCTAGGAAGGGTCTGCCAAGGATGATGGATTCATCCATGCACTTCCCAGTCTCTAGGACTATGAAATCAGTAGGGATGTAATGGTCTTCAACTTTGACCAGAACATCCTCTATAAGTCCATGGGCTTGTTTTCTTGAGTTGTCTGCCATCTCTAGTGAGATTTTTGCAGCTTGCACCTCAAAGATCCCTAATTTCTCCATTACAGAGAGGGGCATGAGGTTTACACTTGACCCTAAGTCACACAAGGCCTTCTTGAAGGTCATGGTGCCTATGGTACAAGGTATAGAAAACTTCCCAGGATCCTGCCTCTTTTGAGGTAGTTTCTGCCTGGACAAGTCATTCAGTTCTTTGGTGAGCAAAGGGGATTCATCCTCCCAAGTCTCATTTCCAAATAACTTGTCATTTAACTTCATGATTGCTCCAAGGTATTTAGCAACTTGCTCCTCAGTGACATACTCATCCTCTTCAGAGGAAGAATGCTCATCAGAGCTCATGAATGGCAGAAGTAAGTCCAATGGAATCTCTATGGTCTCAGTTTGAGCCTCAGATTCCCATGGTTCCTCATTGGGGAACTCATTGGAGGCCAGTGGACGTCCAGTGAGGCCTTCCTCAGTGGCGTTCACTGCCTCTTCTTCCTCCCAGAATTCGGCCATGTTGATGGCCTTGCACTCTCCTTTTGGATTTTCTTCTGTATTGCTTGGAAGAGTACTTGGAGGGAGTTCAGTAATTTTCTTGCTCAGCTGACCCACTTGTCCTTCCAAATTTCTGATGGAGGACCTTGTTTCAGTCATGAAACTTTGAGTGGTTTTGATCAGATCAGAGACCATAGTTGCTAAGTCAGAGGTATTCTGCTTAGAACTCTCTGTCTGTTGCTGAGATGATGATGGAAAAGGCTTGCTATTGCTAAACCTGTTTCTTCCACCATTATTATTATTGAAACCTTGTTGAGGTCTCTGTTGATCCTTTCATGAAAGATTTGGATGATTCCTCCATGAAGGATTGTAGGTGTTTCCATAGGGTTCTCCCATGTAATTCACCTCTTCTATTGAAGGGTTCTCAGGATCATAAGCTTCTTCCTCAGATGAAGCTTCCTTAGTACTGCTTGGTGCATTTTGCATTCCAGACAGACTTTGAGAAATCATATTGACTTGTTGAGTCAATATTTTGTTCTGAGCCAATATGGCATTCAGAGTATCAATCTCAAGAACTCCTTTCTTCTGACTAGTCCCATTGTTCACAGGATTTCTTTCAGAAGTGTACATGAATTGGTTATTTGCAACCATTTCAATCAGTTCTTGAGCTTCAGTAGGCGTCTTCTTCAGATGAAGAGATCCTCCAGAAGAGCTATCCAAGGACATCTTGGACAGTTCAGAGAGATCATCATAGAAAATACCTATGATGCTCCATTCAGAAAGCATGTCAGTGGGACACTTTCTGATCAATTGTTTGTATCTTTCCCAAGCTTCATAGAGGGATTCTCCTTCCTTCTGTCTGAAGGTTTGGACTTCCACTCTAAGCTTACTCAATTTTTGAGGTGGAAAGAACTTTGCCAAGAAGGCATTGACTAGCTTTTCCCAAGAGTCCAGGCTTTCTTTAGGTTGAGAGTCCAACCATGTCCTAGCTCTGTCTCTTACAGCAAAAGGGAATAGCATTAGTCTGTAGACCTCAGGGTCAACCCCATTAGTCTTGACAGTGTCACAGATTTGCAAGAACTCAGCTAAGAACTGATGAGGATCTTCCAATGGAAGTCCATGGAACTTGCAATTCTGTTGCATTAGAGAAACTAATTGAGGCTTAAGCTCAAAATTGTTTGCTCCAATGGCAGGGATAGAGATGCTTCTCCCATAGAAGTCGGGAGTAGGTGCAGTAAAGTCACCCAGCACCTTCCTTGCATTGTTGGCATTGTTGTTGTTTTCGGCTGCCATTTGTTCTTCTTCTTTGAAGAGTTCGTTCAGGTGCTCTAAAGAGAGTTGTGCTTTGGCTTCTCTTAGCTTTCTCTTCAAGGTCCTTTCAGGTTCAGGATCAGCCTCAACAAGAATGCCTTTATCTTTGCTCCTGCTCATAAGAAAGAGAAGGGAACAAGAAAATGTGGAATCCTCTATGTCACAGTATAGAGATTCCTTTAGGTGTCAGAGGAAAAGAAGAGTAGAAGACAGAAGTAGAAAATTCGAACTTATCAGAGAAAATGGAGTTCGAATTTTGCATTAAGGGGTAGTGTTAGTCCATAAATAGAAGGATGTGAGAAGGAGGGAACTAATTTTCGAAAATTAAGTGAAAAATTTTGAAAACATTTTTGAAAAACATTACTTAATTTTCGAAAATGAAAAGGGAAAAGAAATCAAATGATTTTTGAAAAAGATTTTGAAATTAGAAATCAGAAAGATTTGATTGAAAACTATTTTGAAGAAGATGTGGTTAAGAAGATATGATTTGAAAACAATTTTAAAAGATATGATTTGAAAACATTTTAAAAAGATTTGATTTGAAAATTAAAAACTTGACTAACAAGAAATGATATGATTCAATCATTAAACCTTTCTCAACAGAAAAGGTAACATACTTGAAATGTTGAATCAAATCATTAATTGATAGTAAGTATCCTTGAAAAAGGAAAGAAGTTAATTTTGAAAAAGATTTGATTGAAAAATTGATTTGAAAAAGATTTGATTTTGAAAAGATGTTGAAAACTTAAAAAAAAATTGATTTGAAAACAAAATCTTCCCCCTTTAGCCATCCTGGCGTTAAACGCCCAGAATGGTGCACATTCTGGCGTTTAACGCCCAAAATGCTACCCTTTTGGGCGTTAAACGCCCAACCAGGTACCCTGGCTGGCGTTTAAACGCCAGTCTGTCCTTCTTCACTGGGCGTTTTGAACGCCCAGCTTTTTCTGTGCAATTCCTCTGCTGTATGTTCTGAATCTTCAATTCTCTGTATTATTGACTTGAAAAGACACAAATTAAAAATATTTTTTGGATTTTTTTGATAATAGGAAAAATCAAAATGCAACAAGAATCAAATAACAATGCATGCAAGACACCAAACTTAGCAGTTTGTATACTACTGACACTAACAAAATGAAAATGCATATGAGACACACAAAACAATCAAGTCAATTGAATTCAAAGATCGGAGCAAGTAAATCATCAAGAACATCTTGAAGATCACTAAGATACATGAATGAATACATGCAATTGACACCAAACTTATGATGAGACTAGTGTCTCAATAAGAAACAACAATATTTTTGGTTTTTATGATTTTGTAAAAATTTTTTGTGTTTTTCGAAAATTAAATGGAAAAAGATATCAAAATTCTTAATGAGAATTCCAGGAATCAGTGCAATGTTAGTCTAAGACTCCGGTCCAGGAATTAGACATGGCTTCACAGCCAGCCAAGCTTTCAGAGAAAGCTTCGGTCCAAAACACTAGACATGGCCAAAAGCCAGCCAAGCCTTAGCAGATCACTGCTCCAAAAGCAAGATTGATAAGAAATCAACAAGCTCTTGTGATGATAAGTTGAAACCTCGGTCCAATGAAATTAGACATGGCTTCTCAGCCAGCCAGATTTCAACAAATCATCATGAAACTCTAGAATTCATCTTCAAGAATTTCGAAAAAAAATAAATACCTAATCTAAGCAACAAGATGAACCGTCAGTTGTCCAAACTTGAACAATCCCGGGCAATAACGCCACAAACTTGGTGTTGTTGCCGGATTTTGGCACTGATGTTACCAAAAGCTTGCTCAAAACTTGAACAATCCCCGGCAACGGCGCCAAAAACTTGGTGCGCGAAATTGTGAACAATACTTTTTCACAACTCTCATAATCCCCGGTAATGGCTCCAAAAACGTGGTAGCTCAATACCATGGCATTACACAACTTCGCACAACTAACCAGCAAGTGCACTGGGTCGTCCAAGTAATAAACCTTACGCGAGTAAGGGTCGATCCCACGGAGATTGTTAGTATTGAAGCAAGCTATGGTCATCTTGTAAATCTTAGTCAGGCAAACTCAAATGTATATGATGATGAACGAAAATAACATAAAAGATAAAGATAGTGATACTTATGTAATTCATTGGTAGGAACTTCAGATAAGCGCATGAAGATGCCTTCCCTTCCGTCTCTCTGCTTTCCTACTGTCTTCATCCAATCCTTCTTACTACTTTCCATGGCAAGCTTAAGCAAGGGTTTCACCGTTGTCAGTGGCTACCTCCCATCCTCTCAGTGAAAGCGATTGCATATGCTCTGTCACAGCATAGAGGAATTCATCTGTCGGTTCTCAATCAGGCCGGAATAGAATCCAGTGATTCTTTTGCGTCTGTCACTAACGCCCCGCCCTCAGGAGTTTGAAGCACGTCACAGTCATTCAGTCATTGAATCCTACTCAGAATACCACAGACAAGGTTAGACCTTCCGGATTCTCTTGAATGCCACCATCAGTTCTCGCCTATACCACGAAGATTCCGGTTAAAGAACCCAAGAGATATTCACTAGAGCCTTGGTTGCTTATTGAACAAGAGTGGTTGTCAGTCACCTTGTTCATGGGTGAGAATGATGATGAGTGTCACAGATCATCACATTCATCAAGTTGAAGAACAAGTGATATCTTAGAACAAGAACAAGTGGAATTGAATAGAAGAACAATAGTAATTGCATTAATACTCGAGGTACAGCAGAGCTCCACACCTTAATCTATGGTGTGTAGAAGCTCCACCGTTGAAAATACATAAGCATAAGGTCTAGGCATGGCCGAATGGCCAGCCTCCCAATGATCTAAGATAGCATAAAAATGAAGATAGCTACCAAAGTCTCTAATACAATAGCAAAAGGTTCTACTTATAAGAACTAGTAGCCTAAGGTGTACAGAAATGAGTAAATGACATAAAAATCTACTTCCGGGCCCACTTGGTGTGTGCTTGGGCTGAGCATTGAAGCATTTTTCGTGCAGAGACTCTTCTTGGAGTTAAACGCCAGCTTTCATGCCAGTTTGGGCGTTTAACTCCCATTTGGGTGCCAGTTCCAGCGTTTAACGCTGGGATTTCTTGAGGTGACTTTGAACGCTAGTTTGGGCCATCAAATCTTGGGCAAAGTATGGACTATCATATATTGCTGGAAAGCCTAGGATGTCTACTTTCCAACGCCGTTGAGAGCGCGCCAATTGGGCTTCTGTAGCTCCAGAAAATCCACTTCGAGTGCAGGGAGGTCAGAATCCAATAGCATCTGCAGTCCTTTTTGGCCTCTGAATCAGATTTTTGCTCAGGTCCCTCAATTTCAGCCAGAAAATACCTGAAATCACAGAAAAACACACAAACTCATAGTAAAGTCCAGAAAAGTGAATTTTAACTAAAAACTAATAAAAATATACTAAAAACTAACTAGATCATATCAAAAACATACTAAAAACAATGCCAAAAAGTATACAAATTATCCGCTCATCACTTACCCACTCTCTATCCGAGATAGGGTAGATGATGTCCGCTTCAAGTAGCTTAGTGACTTCTTTTTTCACAACCTCAAGAATGGTGGGATTAAGTCTCCTTTGACGTTGTCGGACCGGTTTTGCTCCTTCTTCAAGAAATATGGAAACAGTAATAATCTGTAGACATCCTGATCTACTTCCTTATCATGCACTGTGTCAGCAATTTGTAAAAATTGTGCCAGAAACTCTATAGGTTCTTCATGTGGAAGACCAGAATACTGGCAGTTTTGCTGCACCATGATAATGAGTTGAGGATTCAACTCAAAGCTATTAACTCCAATGGAGGGTATACAGATACTACTCCCATATGAAGCAGTAATGGGGTTAGCATATGACCCCAGAGTCCTCCTGGACTGTTCATTCCCACTTAATTCCATGATGGAATAAAGGAGATGATATGTATGTTGATATTATTTATTTTATAAAAATTTATTTTATAAAATAAAATAAAAACGAAATAAACAAAAGAAATTGAAAATATTTTGAAATTGAAATCTGAATTTTTATATAAAAATTTCGAAAAATGTAGTTTAAAATTAGTTAAGAAAGATATATTTTTGAATTTTGAATTTTATGATGAAAGAGAAAAACACACAAAAGACACAAGACTTAAAATTTTTAGATCTAATGCTCCTTATTTTCGAAAATTTTGGAGGGAAAACACCAAGGAACACCAAACTTAAAAATTTTAAGATCAAAACACAAGAAAAACTCAAGAACACCTTGAAGATTCACAAGAACACCAAGAACAAAAGAAAGAACACCAAACTTAAAATTTTTAGAAAACCAAGACAAATTTTCAAAAATTTAAGAAAACTTAACAAGAAAACACCAAACTTAGAGTTTGGCACAAGATTCAATCAAGAAAAATTATTTTTGAAAAAGATTTTAAAGAAGATACCTAATTATGAAGAACAACTACTAATGCTCCAGCCAATTGGGCAGTAACTTCAGTGTTGATTTTAAAGATGTATTATATTTATGGATAAAAGTATAATTTTTGAAAGTTAATGTTTTGAAAAAAAAAGCACAAGAAAAACAAGAAAAGACACAAAACAAGAAAAACTCAAGATCAAACAAGAAAAATAAACAAGAACAACTTGAAGATCAATGAAGAACAAAGAACACAAGTTCGAAAATTTAAAGAAAAATATAAAATATGCAATTAACACCAAACTTAGAACAAGACACTAAACTCACGAAAATTAGCAATTGATTAAGAAAAATAATATTTTTGAAAAGAAATTTTTTTTTTTGAAAAGAAACTATCCTATCAGGATTTAATGACTCTATAATAATAAAAATAAATTATTCCTAATATAAGAAATAAAATAAACCTTTAGTTGTTCAAACTCGAATAATCCCTGGCAACGGCGCCAAAAACTTGGTGCACGAAATTGCAATCACACTTTTTGCAATCTGCACAACTAACCAGCAAGTGCACTGGGTCGTCCAAGTAATACCTTACGTGAGTAAGGGTCGATCCCACGGAGATTATTGGTTTGAAGCAAGCTATGTTTATTTTATTATTCTTAGTCAGGATGTCAATCAAAATTATCAAAGGGAGTTATTAGATAAAAAAATAAAAGAGGATAAACTCGTTACTTGTTTTGCAGTAATGGGGAATATGTTGGGGTTTTGGAGATGCTTTGTCCTCTGAATTTCTGCAATGTAATATTCAACTCAATTGTTTGTAAAGCCCGACTAGGGCAAGCTGTATGTAGGGTGTCACCATTGTCAGTGGCTACTTCCCATCCTCTCAGTGAAAACGTTCCAGATGCTCTGTCACAGCACGGCTAATCAGCTGTCGGTTCTCGATCATGTTGGAATAGGATCCATTGATCCTTTTGCGTTTGTCATCACGCCCAGCAATCGCGAGTTTGAAGCTCGTCACAGCCATTCAATCCTTGGATCCTACTTGGAATACCACAGACAAGGTTTAGACTTTCCGGATCCTCAAGAGTGGCCGCCATCAATTCTAGCTTATACCACGAAGATTCTGATTAAGGAATCTAAGAGACGCTCATTCAGTCTGATGTAGAACGGAGGTGTTTGTCAGGCACACATTCATGAGTTGAGGAAGGTGATGAGTGTCACGGATCATCACCTCCTTCACAATTAAGCGGGAATGAACATCTTAGATAGGAACACACACACGTTTGAGTGAAATAGAAACAATTGCATTAATTCATCAAGACGCTGCAGAGCTCCTCACCCCCAACAATGGAGTTTAGAGACTCATGCTGTCAAAAAGTATGTAATTCAGATCTGAAAATGTCATGAGGTACAAGATAAGTCTCTAAAAGTTGTTTAAATAGTAAACTAGTAACCTAGGTTTACAGAATATGAGTAAACTAAGATAATTGGTGCAGAAATCCACTTCTGGGGCCCACTTGGTGTGTGCTGGGGCTGAGACTAAAGCTATCCACGTGCTGAGGCTTTACTTGGAGTTAAACTCCAAGTTATAACGTGTTTTGGGCGTTCAACTCCGGATCATGACGTGTTTCTGGCGTTTAACTCCAGACAGCAGCATGTACATGGCGTTCAACGCCAAGTTACGTCGTCATCTTCGCGCAAAGTATGGACTATTATATATTGCTGGAAAGCCCTGGATGTCTACTTTCCAACGCCGTTGAGAGCGCGCCAATTGGACTCTTGTAGCTCCAAAAAATCCATTCCGAGTGCAGGGAGGTCAGGATCTAACAGCATCAGCAGTCCTTTTTCAGCCTAACTCAGATTTTTGCTGGAAAAAGATCACCAAGAACCCAAAATCTCACAACAGAAGTTGCTGAGACTCTATGCACCCTTCCTCCAATTACTCAATGGTGCTGTGGAGAAGAGAATATACTCAAGGTTTCTTGATTTGTTTGCATCCCTCCATGTAAACATACCATTCATCAAGACCCTCCAACAAATGCCGGCCTACGTCAAGTATATGAAGGAGCTGCTTCCCAGGAAAAGCTCACTCAAGGGAGGCCAAACTATAGTGATGAATAAGGAGTGCAGTGCTCTCATTCAACCAGAGTTGCCTACAAAAAGAAAGGACCCATGGAGTTTCTATATTCCCTGTGCCATAGGAGAAACCATGTTTGATAAAGGACTCTGCGATTTGGGAGCAAGCATCAACTTAATGCCCTTATCCCTTATGAAGAGGCTGCAGATCAATGAGATAATGCCCACAGATGTAGTCATCAGGCTGGCCGACAAAACTCAAAAACAAGCAATAGGAGTGGTGGAAAACGTGTTGGTAAAGGTTGGGAAATACTTCCTCCCAACAGACTTTGTCATATTGGACATGGAAGAGAGTCGCACTCACCCAATCATATTGGGAAGACCATTCCTAGCTACAGCTAGAGCACTCATAAATGTGGAGCGAGGGGAGCTAATTCTGAGGATCCATGATGAACAGCTCACCTTCAATGTTTTCAAATGCTCACAAGAAACAGATCAAGAGAATAATGAATCAAGGAAAGATCAATGTGAGATACTGAAGGAAGAAACAAGCACTGAAGCACAACTAGCACATCTGGGAATCCCATTGATTAAAGAACAAGGCAAACAACAATTGCCACAGCTCAAAGAAAATCAGGAGGAACCTAAACCACCAGAATCATATGAGACCAACAACAACATTTCCTTAGAGGAGGAGGTCACAAAGAGCAAGACAACGTCACAAGGAACAAAGAAGAAGGTACCAAGGAGGTGGAGGAACAGGAAGATCCCTACAGAGGATTTCTCTCCAAGGGATTAAATAATCTCAACCTATTTCCCAGACATCCCCCTGATCTCCCCACTGTACCATCTCAATTACCTAAAGTCTTCACCATCAACAGAGTTCTCTCCTTGGAATATGTAGAAATCATTGATACAACCAATGGATATAGGTCTACGGCCAGAGGAGAAGACTTGAAGCATTATCAACCTCCCTGATAAAGGAAAAACGTCAAGCTAGTGACGCTAAAAAAATGCTTCATGGGAGGCAACCCATGTTTTATATGCTTTTAGAATAGTGAATAATTCAATATTCATGAGTTCCAAACCAACCTTGACAAACACTTAGCGAAATCCTTATTATGCAGTATATAGTGAAGAACAAGTTTGGTGTTCAAGGCATACCAAGAGAGCAAGAATGCAATTTAGATCATGCTATTCTTTTAGCCTTGAACAGAACCTTTTCATCACATTGCTACAAACTAATTTTGGTGTCACCCATGGTGCCACCAAGGTGCATATAAGGATACATAGTTAGTTGGTTAGTTGGTATTCATGAATAATCAATTTAATTTTTTTTTCTTTTCCTTATTACTCTTGCCGAAAAGTTTAGCTTTTTCAATGATATTAGTTTTTCTTTATTTTATTTTATAGGAAAAAGGAAAGGAGCATTGAAGGGGATTGATTGGACAATTAAATAAGGAAGGTTTGGACACCACAAAAAGGAGGGTACTACACACGTGCCTCAAGGGGGGATGCATTGGAAAATATTGCCATGCAACATTGAAAGGGATGAGACTATTGAAGACCGGACAAAACTCTTCATAAAGTTGATGATCCTTGTCCTTTCTCCATGCTAAACCACATCCGTCCATCTCACACTCAAATCATCTATCCAAACCCTTCATTTACCCACCACATCCTTATATAAGTGGCTCTCCCTCCATACCACCTTCACAATTACGAACGCCCAGCTTAACACACCCTTCTTCAGAACCAAACCATTCTTACCACATTAAAAACACTCCACCTCACTCCCTTCATTACACTCAATCCTAAACAACCAAAAGTCTCCACACCTTTACCACCTTCACACACTAACTCCCATTCATGGCATCTTCGAGCTCTAAAAGAAGAAAGGGAAAGGAACCTATAGAGCAACGCCCGTATGATGAAAAGAAATTTAGAAGCTTTCACCATGCGTTGCAGTACGGGTGGATGGTTGATAAGGAAATAATTTATGAACTTGGATTTCAAGTCAGAAAAACTGAGTGCCCAGAGATCACAAAGACGGTAGAAAAGAGAAGATGGGAGCTCCTCACTGATCTGATTGTTAAGGTAAATGCAAATCTTATAAGAGAATTCTATGCAAATGCGGTCTGATATGATAAGGCAGATGAGTCCTATACAAGCTTTGTAAGGGGAAAGACTGTGGATTTCAATCCCATGAGTGTCATGAGGGCATTAAAGCTACGGTCCATACCGTTCGAAGAGGAGAGTTATCATTCAAGAATGGACAACAGCCCTAATTATGACCAGATTGTGCAAGATATTTGTGTACCAGGCACTGACTGGGAAAGATATGCGGATGGGAGACCAAGGTTCATCAAGAGAGGAGACCTCACTCCGGAAGCAAAGGGGTGGTTCGAAATAGTAAGGAGATCCATCCTCCCAGCAGGGAACAACTCGGAGGTGAATCTCAAGAGAGCCACAATGGTGCACTGTATACTCAAGGGAGGAGAGATCAAGGTTCATGAACTCATAGCCGTAGGCATTAGAAAGATGGCAGAGAAAAGCGACTCAAGAGGAAAGTTAGGTTAGCCTAACACTATTTACCGACTATGCGACAAAGCTGGGGTGGTGTTTGAAGATGAGGACCCCGTGTGGATAAAAGAGGGCATTGCAATAACCGTTCGACGGATGCATGCTACCACATCTCCCCTGCCTCAACGGAAGCAAAGGAAGAGGCCAGCCCCTCAAGTAATAGAAGGACAAGTCTTAGAGAGGCAAGCACCAGCCACTTTGGATATGCACCAACTACAGGAAGCCATTGATGGCCTATCTAGACAATATTTGGAAAGCCAAGGAGCACAGAAAGAGTGGCAAAAGCAAATGATGGAGCAGCAACTGAGTCAAGGACAACAATGGAGTGAAACCTTCCACAGGATATAACAAAGGCAAAATGAACAACAAAAATCCATCCAGAAGCTAATCAACATCCAAGCACATCAAGGTGCACACATACATGAGATGCATCGAAAACAAATAGAACAAGCAGAACTATTGGACGAGCAAAGGGCATTCGCAGAAGGAGTTTACATGAGCGAGACTGGCATTATATAAGCACTCAAGCCAGGCTCAGATACTTAGTAGGACAGCTGCCTATATTGCATCCGGGAATCGCAAGGTATGAAGAAGTGAAGGATGAATTAGCACGAGAAGAAAGACAAAGGGTGGAAGAGAGTCATGAATCAGTGAGGAAGGCACTTGAGGATTGGAAGCAAGCAAGACTGGCACGGATACGAGGAAATGCAAGAGGACAAAAAGAAGACAAACAAGGAGGGGACCATGGGCATCCACATGAGTAAAAGGTGGTGGAGTTCCTTCTTTGGTCCATCTTTTTCTATGCCTTAAATAAGGAAGATCTTGTATGAAATAGAACATGCTTCCATGATAGTTTGAATTTTTCTTTTTTTTAAAAATCTGTCTCTTAAACTTTTCATTGATTAGGTCTATGTTTGCTAGTCTAAATATCACTGCATCATTACCTTGCTTACTTGTATGCATGTCCTTTTGAATCAAATGAAAAGAGAATGAGTGTTTTATAGAGGCCCAGAGTGGAGTTCATATTATGGAGTAAGTTCCTAAGTTTGTAGTGTAATCATAAGTTAGCTAAGTTGGTTCACCAACAAGGTGGGAAGACAACTATCTGTCCTGAATCCTATGCTTTGAACACACCCCATGAGACTAACTAAATAACAAGATCCTAATAAGAAAAAGGGAAAGAAAAAGGAAACTGAAGAATAAAAGAAAAATAGCAAGAAAAGAGGCTAGGCACCAAGGGGTTGAGTCTTGAGGGATGTGTCTGTGGTGTTCTTGTACCAAGGATCTGCTTGGATTACTAAGCTCTCAGGGGTGCTTTATCACCTGGTAACTTGGGTTAGCTAACCCGAGATTATTAGCTAAAAGTCCACTATCAAGAGCAATCTTTGCTACAGAACATTTAGTAGCCCAAAGAGGTAATGGACACCAAGACCTCAAGGAAAGAAAATAAACAAACCATGTGCCTGTGGTGTGTATGTATGGGGGAGAGACTTGAGGAAGTAAGTCCTTAGGGGTGTTTCAACACCTAGCACCTTGAACCAACTGGTTCGGGAGTGTTGACTGAAAGCTTATTCTAAAGAGTTGCCCCCTTATAGAGCACTTAGCCTAAGAACACAAATAAGCCCTAAAATGACAACAAAAGGATCAATGAATAAAAGTCTCATGGGATGCAATCAAGTGAGTATTCTAGAACATGATAAAGGTCTGAAAGCCAGTGAAGGAATGAACCTAAGTTGCTATGCATGAAACCACCATAAAACCAGGGATATGACTTCCACAAGAATGACTAGTTTCTCTTGGAATTTTATTCATCATTCTCTTGTTCCAGTACTTGCTTAGGGACAAGCAAGCTTTAAGTTTGGTGTTGTGATGCCAGGGCATTTTGGCCAGTTTCACTAACCTTTTTTTACTGTTTTTAAGGCAGTTTCATGCATTTTCTTAAGAAATAAGCTAGTTTTGGGTAGATATTCACGTACATCTTATTTCAAGCATACATTGTGCATTTTACATGATTTCATGAGAATTTTGCATGAATTATATGACAAATTAGATGATGCATGTCTCATGACTTGGACTAGAACTTTGATGCACTTTGCTGCTTGATTTCAGGACAAAGGAAGCAAAGAAGAACCACGTTAGCATTGACGTTAGTTCAACTAACGTGACCTCTAACGTGGAATGGGAGCTAGCTTGCAAAGTTAGTGAGAAAGGTAATCGCCAATAACGCCCTCGAAGCCATCACAGCCCACGTTAAGAGTCACGTTAACTAAGTTAACGTGAACTCTAACGTGGAAAAAGACAACAAGGCCAACGTTAGTGACACTCTCCTTTGTCACTAACGTTGGACCAAGCTCATAATTGGCCACGTTAGTTGCCACGTTAACTTAGTTAATGTGGGCTCTAACGTTGGAAAGCAAAAGAGAAGCCAACGTTAGTGACATTCACCTTTGTTACTAACGTTGGCCAAGCCTCCATGAGCCACGTTAACTCTCACGTTAACTTAGTTAACGTGGAAGCTAACGTGGAGAGAGCAATTGATCGCCAACGTTAGTGACACTTACCTTTGTCGCTAACGTTGGAGTGAACCTCCAAGAGCCACCATGTGCAACGTTAACTCCAACATTAACTTTGTTAACGTTGGAAGCTAACGTGGATAAAGAGATGATGAGCCAACGTTAGTGACACTCACCTTTGTCACTAACGTTAGAGATGGCCAACATGACTACGTTAGAAGCCACGTTAACTTAGTTAACATGGACTCTAACGTGGGAAGTAGGGGCACATTGGAACGTTAGTGACAATGGTAAGTGTCACTAACGCTCTCGAAGAATTGGCATTACTACGTTAGAAGCCACGTTAACCTACTTAACGTGGACTCTAACGTAAGGAGAAGGGGTGACTCACCACGTTATTGGGAAAGGTAAGTCCCAATAACATATGCGAAGGGCCAAGAGACAACGTTAGTGGTCACGTTAGTGCCACTAACGTTGAAGTCAACGTGATCATATTTGGGTTAGGAACGTTAGTGAAAAAGGTGATTGTCACTAACGTTCTTGAACCCATACTTTCACTTAATGTTGACACCACTAACGTCCTGAGCCAAAGTCCCTGCCTACTTCACATTTTCTCTCTGCAAGCAAAGCTAAGCCCAATAAAGCGGATAACTGCTTCAAACTCAAGATCCAGAGGCCCATACCCAAGACTTGAAGAGCCAACTAGAAGATCAGAAGAGTAGTATATATAGGAGTAGCTTTGAATTAGATGGGAGGTTGGAAACTTTAGGAGCCTTGGGCATAGAACTACTCTCAGTATTTTACTTTCTCTACAACTTCTAGTTTTACTTTCATGATGTATTCTCCATCTTTGTTTTCATTTTCCAGAGCTATGAACAACTATACCCCTTTCATTGGGTTAGGGAGCTCTGCTACAATTTGATGGATCAATATTAGTTTTCATTCTTCTTCTTCTATCTTTTATCTTGATTTTACTAGAAAGCTTTCAATCTTCATCCAATTGGGTAGTTATCTTGGAAAAAAACTATTCATACTTGGATCTCTTCGGAACCTTGGAAGAGGAATGAAGAGATCATGCTAGAAATGCTTTCTCATGCTGGACAAAATTGGATTTGGATGGATATGTGACTATAATCCTACCAATACTTGATTTGGGAATGCATGTGGTATAATCAGTGACCATACTTCATCTATTCTCATGAGCAATTGACCAAGGAATTGGCTATTGATCAAGATTTGAGAGATTGGATTACCAAGGAATTGGAATTCGATCATTTAATATTGCCAAGGAGATCAATGAATGCATTGATTGAGGAAGAGATGGAAATGAATTTAATCCGGAGAATGCAACATCTCCTAAGCCCAATGAACTCCCCATTTCTGATCTTGCCCATTCTCTTTAATATCTGCCATTTACTTTTATGAGCATTTCCCCCATTCCCATTTAAGATTCTGTAATTTACTTTCTGCCATTTACATTCTGCTCTTTATTTCTAGCATTTACTCTTTCTGCTATTTACTTTTCCGCTATTTAGTTTTCTGCAAATCTCAAATCAAAATTCTGGTTCACTCAACTAGAACATTCCTCTAATTAAAGTTGCTTGATCAATCAATCTCTGTGGGATTTGACCTCACTCTATAGTGAGTTTTTACTTGACGACAATTCGGTACACTTGCCAAAGGAAATTTGTTACTAGACGAATTTTCCGTGCATCAAAAACATAAACTCATGCAATTAGTCTGAATAAGTGTATGAAAGATTGATAAAATCCACTCAATTGAGCATAAGATAAATCATAAAATAGTGGTTTATCAGAGTTCTTAAATAAATTCTTTCCACCAGAGAAGACCGACTACATCCGGAAGGAGATTTCGGGTATAATGCAAAGAGATCAAGAGAGTTTGTATGAATATTGGTCTTGATTCAAGAGGCTACTAGAGTCTTGTCCACACCATGGAATGAACATTCACTTGCTCATTAGCTACTTCACCGGAGGTCTTTGTGTGGAAGATATAAGATTGCTCACCGCTTCTAGCGGTGGTTCCCTTTCGAAAAATAAGACGGAGGGAGAAGTTTGGAGTTTAATAGAGGATGTTGCCGAAGCTACGCAACGTACAAGAGTGAGAAGTAATCCCCTCAAGGGTATGGTAGAACCATCCTCCTCCGAAGCAAGCCTAACCAAAGCACTTGGGGATATGACCACCATTCTCACCCAAATACAAAAGGATTAAAAGGAGTTCTACTCCATCCAAGCCGTCCAAGCCCCACCTCCAGTGGCCCAACTTGAAGGCCCTCCTAGGATTTGTGGTTTGTGCTCTAGTACCACACATTACACCGATCAATGCCATCAAAATCAAGAAGAGCATACCCTTCTAGTGGCCAATGTGAATTACAACAATCGTCCACCCTACCCTTCTCAAAGCCAAAACCACTACCCTCATAGTACTAATCAACACCAAGGGTGGAGGGATAATGCACAAGGGAACAATCAAATCCAAAGATGGAACAACTCTCCTTCTCATCACAACAACAATTACCAAGCCAACCAAAACCATCACAACCAAAGCCAAAACAACTACACTAAGTACCAAGCACCACACCATAGACAACAATCCAACCACACCTCTCCACCTTCCACCAACCAAATTGAAGAGCTTAAAACCGCTGTAGAGAAACGGGATAAGGGCTATAAGGCTCAATTCGAGGCTATGAATACTCAATTGGCCAATCTTGCCGACATGATTTCAAAGATGTCCATGTCCCCCTCCAACAAGACTAACCAACCCTCAAGTTCTTCCAACCTTCCATCCCAACCCCAACCAAACCCAAAGGGTAGTCTCAATTCCATCACCCTATGGTCGGGAACTACATTGGAGGAGATACCTCCAAGGATCTTAGAGTACATTCATGAGGAAGAAGTAATTGTTGAAGCTCTACATGAAGAGGAGGAGGTAGGCAAGAGGCATGAGGAGGAAGGAGGAAGGAGTAAACCTCAAGGAACTCAAGAGGAAAGCTCTAGTGGATAAGTCCATCCCTATTCCATTCCCTTCCATGGTGAAGAAAGCAAAGAAGATGCTGGAATTTGATATGAACATGCTTCAAGTGTTCAAGAAGGTTGAGGTAACCATACCACTTCTTGATGCTATCCATCAAATTCCAAAGTATGCAAAATTCTTGAAAGACTTGTGTTTACACAAGGATAGGATAAGGGAATTGGAGACATTATCCTTGGGAAGTTCAATTTCTTCCTTGATGGAACCTATACCAAGAAAATGTGGTGACCCTGGGCCTTGTTTGGTGTCTTGTTGTATTGGTGGACATACTTTTCATGATTGTATGTGTGATCTTGGAGCTTGTGTAAGCATCATGCCGCTTTATACCTTTGCGCGGTTGAATTTGGCTCTATTAAAGAGGTCGGCAGCGAGGTTTGCCTTAGCTGATAAAAGTGTGATCACGGTAACAGGAATAGCCGAAGATGTACTTGTGGGAATCAAGGATTTGATCTTTCCGGTTGACTTTTACATCCTTGAAATGCCCCAACAGAAAATAGAAGCTCATCCTC